>NW_007378070.1:6591-50324 GCF_000475195.1 Diaphorina citri | reverse complement strand
ACTAAGGTTTTGATACCTAACTAAGCCTTTAGTAGTCATTAAAAAAGCGGTCGAAATACTGTTTAACTGTAAAAAATACAGGAAAATACCGCTAACCGTTGTTTCGATGGTTCATAAAAATTACTAATTGGGGCGGGTTTTAGGTATGGTTTTGGGGGGGGTCAACTCTCATAACTTTTTTCGATATCTCTAACCGTTTTGTGAAAACCGCCAAAAAAGCGGTTGAATTCCGCCTATGGGCCGGCGCGCCCAGTGGCAACTTTGGCCGGATTTTCAGATTTTTTCCCTTTACTTACTCATCAAGACCTACCATCCTGCCAAATTTCAAGTTTCTAGGACATCGGGAAGTGCCTCATAATTTTGATGAGTGGAATCAGTGAGTCAGTCAGTCGTTCAGTGAGTCAGTCGTAAAATAAGCGATTTTCAAACCGTTTTTTCTACCCCTTCCGGTAAAGCTAGAACTTCGGAATTTCGCAGGTATAATAAGGAAGTATAGGTTAACATATGGTCTAAATTTGGTGAGATTACATTGAAAACTGACGGAGTTATGATAGGGGTGAAAATGCGTCGAAATGTTTCGTGTAATATACACACTGGCGTGCTCAGGCCGGAACTTGGCCTGGCGCACTGCCGTGCGCCTAGATGTACCTAAATATGTGCCCTGAATTTTGAAAGTTTATCTTTAGAGGAAGCCGATCTAGTGTTTATACGCTTTTCCCGGAATGAAATTCCATGACTATTCCAGAAAAATCAGGGGGCAGAGGTAGGTACTTAAAAATTAGTTAGATTACCCCTTCATTTGAATAAAATATGCAATATGCAGAACGTCAAGGAATATGAGGGGGAATGCGCCGCAGGCCGTTTTTCGGGAAAACGTGATATTATTTAATTTGAACATTTTGATTTTTTGACCGGATCGCAAATTCCATGACTTTTCCAGGTTTTCTTTGAATTCACACGATTTTCAATGACTTTTTGGCCAATTTTCAGATTCCATGACTTTTCCTGGTTTTCCAGGTCGCGTATAAACCCTGATCTATGAAGGTGGGAAAAACCTGCCGAATCGGTTCGTGTAAAGATACACAGTCGTGCTTACTGGAACTTGGCCTGGCGCACTGCCGTGCGCTCAGATACCTAGATGGAATAGATTTTGGTTCAATGTTTACTTTTGGAATAATAATAATAATAATAATAAATGTGCGTCAACAATTTACTTACCTCTCTCCTGTGTTAACATCTGTAATAGCATTCAAGGTTTTTGCCATTAAAATGAATAATCCAATTGTTTAGAAGCAAAAGTTGTTTTTGTTGGTTTTATGTATATGTAATGTAATTTGCTTCCTCTCATCTGTTTGAAAATACTTGACAATTGTTAAAGAGTGCACAGATTTTTTCTTATTTAGTACCTAAATACCTACTTTCATATTTATTTTTGAATCAACAACACATAAGAAAATAACATGAAAAAATAAGTTTTTGATTTAAGCTCATAGATATTAGGTTTTAATATTACATATTATAACAATATTAGTTTCATGAAAGTTATTGTAATCTTTTCAGCTAAGCTGGTGTTGGGTTACAAGTAATACATACATATAAGCAATCGATATTTTTTCCTTCGAAATAAGTGATTGAATTTGAAAGACTTCTCACAGTTACAATTCTAGATAGGTACCTTGTAATGTCGCCACTCACCGCTTATTTCTACTCGGTTCCCACCACACTAAGCGCACCCTGTATTCCAAAGGCGGATTGCGAAAATACTTCAATTTGGCCGGGAATCGAACCCAGGACCTCCGGTGTGCAAGCCGACAGGTGTGATACTCGCTTGAGGTGTAATACATAGAGGATGGTACTCATTCGTTTGAGAGGTAAATAGAGAAAAACTGGTATCTTCAGCATTTTTTATCAGCTAGGTATACTTTTTGTGACGTGTCTTCTGTGCAATTTGCAATTTAAACTTGAAATAATATTGTAATAGAAAACTGACCATTATGGATGACGTGTCTTCTGTGCAATTTGCAATTTAAACTTGAAATAATATTGTAATAGAAAACTGACCATTATGGATTTTTTTTTTTTTTTTTTCGAAAAATCATTCAATAGGAAGTTCCGCCCTGAAATAATGCTCAAACTACGGAAAAGTGCATGTAATAGCCCATTTAAACTTTGAGCTCTTAAAAGGATAAAACCTACTGTAGAATTGTGGACATCTAGTTTTAGATCTAACAGATACGAGGAAGTGGTACTCACCCGGCTTCGTATTGGACACACCAGAGTAACCCATAATCACCTCTTTACAAAACTACACTTTCCTATTTGTCAATGTGGCTCCGTTTTGACCGTTATTTACATCCTGGAGTGTCCTACACTAGTCCCTGCTCGTACATCCCTCCTCCCCCAACCAAACCTGGGCGACGAACCCGATGCCATCGTATCTCTTTTCATCTACCTTAAACGTATCGACGCATTTAAACTAATGTAATAAGAACTCGGGACCAGGGTGAATGACCAAGCCAATGGCTAGCTGATTAAGCCCTTAAAAAAACTCGGGGCCAGGGTGAATGACCAAGTCAAAGGCTAGCTGATTAAGCCCTGTAAAAAAAAAAAAAAAAAAAACTTTGAGCTCATGGTGTTACGGGTTAACTTTTTCCGATAGAGCTGAAAGGCTGAAACGTTTTTACATCGGAACCATTTTGGGGGCATATTTAATTTGGAATATTCGAAATATGACCACCCTAATACCCATCCGTAAAAGTAGGTAATGCTTGTGCCACGCATGGGGAAATCGCTCAGGAAGATATAAAGGTAGTGTGTCCACACATATGTTTGGACATACCTTATATGAAAAGTGAAATATTATAGTAAATTAAAACTCATATAAATGGATATATCTAATGAAGTTTCCCTCTCTTTCGATTGTATTTTATCACTCTGTGCGCACAGAGGCAGCATACCTACAGTGTTGCGACACAAGCCACATGTACATATTTTCAATGGTTATCTGAAAGAGGACCTCTGAGTGAAATTTTGCTATTTGTTTGATTTGAAATAATTAAGGGAAAGTTACTAATACAAATTATTCACAAGGTCATTTCGAAATTGAATGGAAATTTACAAAGTTACGGAGTCCTCCATCATTATATTTGTTTGAGTAAAAATTTTTGGGGGCGGGGGGGGAGATTTAAAAAAAAAAAAAAAAAAAAATTTTTTTTTTATTAAAAAAAAAAAAAAAAAAAAAAAAAAATCCAAGAATAAGAGTCTTTCTCTCATCTTCATACATGGGTTTCTGTGGGTAAACATCATGGAATACCTATGCTTTGGGAGCCACGGTGTTGAAGTTGAAAATTCATATCTCCTTGGCAGAAGTACAACAGAGACCGATAATAAAATACGACTATAGGTACATGGGTCATTTAATATTTGTCCAATTTGGTCATTTACTATTTGTGTAAAACACTTTGGTACAGAATTTTCAAACAGAAATTTGAAAACCGCACAGCAAAAGAAAACTGAGACAGTCCCTGGATAAAATCAGCACTTTTCTTTTATGAAACCAAGAAAACATCGAATGGTTATTTTTTAAATGTTTACATTTTCTATAAAATAAAATGCCTCGTATTCTGTGAGGTAAATATTGAGGCAAGTGTTATTATTTCTCAACACTGCATACCTACCAATGATGTATAAAATATTATTTTCCTCATGTATGACTTACTTTCTGATTTTCAATATTATTCAAAGAATCTAGTGGGGTGGGTGAGTAGGTACATAACTATACTCGCGAATTATTGTAAATATTTCCCTCATTAGTATAAATGCCAAATGTCTGAAGTACTATAAATATGTACATATCTGTACACATAATAAAATTGTAAAAGAGTTTAAATAGTAGAGTTCGGTTATTTTCATGGTTAGCATTCATTATTCGTTCAAACTTCATTTTGTTTAGCTAATGTTGTTCTGTATATTCGGCTGGGGAACCAAGGTCAAGGACCGTATCACATGGAGGCGCATTGTTGAGGAGGCCAAGGCCCACCCCGGGCTGTAGCGCCTATTGGTTGATTGATTTAGTTATTATTTGTAGTATTTATTAGTTTGGTAATTTATTATTTACTTTAAAATCCGTTTTGTTGAGAATTTTCATCCTGCTAATTTCATAAGTTGCGGATGAATGACCAGGCTGGTCACTTATTGGCAATTTACTTGCGCATGCAAGCGTGCTTATGCAACTTATGTCTGACCGCTGCCTAAAATAACACTTTTTACAAATGCCATGTCAATGTTCTGTGTTTTCCATCGTCCATGACATAATTATATAGGAGTTGGACCATAATATAAGCCTTGGTACCTGCATATTATGAGTCATTAAAAAAAAAATCTAATAATTGCTAGTCACGTGTCTGATAACTGATAATAAAGGTCATGAGAACACATAATTTTAAGTTGGTTAATGGGGCTAATGTGTACCTATAGGTATATCTGAAAACTCGATTTTTATTTTATTACCTTCTCTTATTAAGCGAAATGAGATCTTTCAATCTTTAGAAATTGTGAACATTAATTATCATTATCAATGTGGTTACAAGCTTTGGATTGTGTGAAATATTTGCAATTTCCAAGTTGAAAAATTTACCCTAAAATTTCAAGAAAATGATCAATCCCAAAAATCCCGGGGTTGGAAAATCACAATCCCAATCCCAAAATGAAAATCCAGTCCCGGGATTGGATTCCCTCATTGCACTCCTCTTTTCTCTAATCTCACTTCTGCTACATTGCATTAGCAGCATGCAACAATGCTTTAAATCATTGCTTCTTTTTTTATGGGTTAAATAAGGTTCATACTTACGGCAAGTTCTATTCTCCTCTGTCTCTCTTTTTCTTCTTCTGCAGCTTTTGCTTCATCTTTCCTCACCCGGGCAATATTTGCTTTGGTTCGTACATGCCAACTGAAATAGTGAAAATTCATTACCTACCTACCTTATAATAAAATATTAGATTATTAACCTACCTTGGTGATAGAGTACCTAGTCTAGATGCTTGCCTCATAAACAGGAAGGTATGGGTTCAATCCTGGCAAAGGTATGGAATTTTATCCTCAATACAATTTGAGAATTTGACCACAATAATAGTAGTGGCCTACTTCTGGAGTAAAGGGACTATAAGCACTAAGTAAACATCACTATGATATGCATCATTAATACATTTTACCTACATCCTGGCCACCAAAAAAACCCCATGGTGTGGGGGACCTTAAACATAATTATAGGGGTTCCTAAATATAGTACACCCAATACAGGGCCTTTTTTTTATTCTTCCTTCTCGAACGGATTGTGAATTTTTCGTTTTTTACATACTCAAACCAAGCCTTTCTCATTACTAAAATATAACTTTGCTATACTTTAGTTGGTAATAGAAATTAATACATTTTAGATAAATCCTGGCCACCACCAAAACCCCATGGTATGGGGGACCTTAAACGGGTTCCTAAATATACCTAGTAATACAGGTCCTTTTTTTTTTTTTCTCTCTCTTCCTTCTCAATTTGGATTTGGTGATTCTCAAAACAGATTTGGTGATAAATTGTGAATTTTTTGTTTTTTAGTCTGTCCTTCCTGAAGGAAAGTCTCCTCTTGTCCTTGTTTCCGGTTGAAGAAATGATATTGTTCGTAACATGTGTTATTTTTTGGAACTAATTGACCCTCAAGGTGGTCCCAAATACCTGCCACTGTTTGGTTTCGCTCTTCTATATTGTCAATAAGGTCATTTACCTCTGCATTAAAGGCTAGTCTTAACAATGCCACTTTTTGTTTTCTGTTTAGCTAATGTTGTGCTGTATCGAGAGTTATATTTCGTTCAATCTTTATCCTGCTTTCTGTTTAGCTAATGTTGCCATTATTAGTAGGTACAGATCTCCTTATTACCTAGCTACTTGCGAGCTTTTGAAAATTTTCCGTGAGTTGTTGTTGTTGTTGTTGTTGGTGTTGTTGTTGTTGTTGTTGTTGTTGTTGGTGTAATTGTTGTTGGTGAAATATCTTTTTGATACCTAACTAAGCCTTTAGTAGTCATTAAAAAAGCGGTCGAAATACTGTTAACTGTAAAAATACAGGAAAATACCGCTAACCGTTGTTTCGATGTTCATAAAAATTACTAATTGGGGGGTTTTAGGTATGGTTTTGGGGGGGGTCAACTCTCATAACTTTTTCGATATCTCTAACCGTTTTGTGAAAACCGCCAAAAAGCGGTTGATTCCGCCTATGGGCGGCGCCCAGTGCAACTTTGGCCGATTTTCTCGTGATTAAAGAAAATCAGTACCTATGTACCTACCTAATTTGTTTAATATTCAGTTTATTATTATTCTTGATTTGAAATGGAGAAGAACTTGGGCTGAAAGTTAACGAAAAGAAATTGTGAGAAGTTGATTAAGGTGTCTCCGGAAAGGTCTCGTCGAGGAGAAGTGCCTTTTCTTGGTTTCATCTTCTTAGCACTAAAGGGAGAAACGCTAGGGAGGAAAAAGTGACTTTTAGGGGGAAAAATTCAAAATTATCGCTCGAGTTGTTTAATAAGGAAGTTTTGTGCTCTTATTCAGTAAATGTCGGAGTGTCCGAGCGGTAAGGAGTGTGAGTATTCTCTGCCGTACTGCTGAGCGGGTTGGTTAGGGGTTCGAATCTCAGTGAGATCATTCTTTTTGTACATAATTTTATCATTTAAAAGTATTTTATGGATAGTTGGATGGCCATAGTTACTTTTTTCATAATTTTATTGTTGAAAAAAAAAAAAAAAAAAAAAAAAAAAAGGTTTTTATGATGGGACCTCCCCCCTTTTTTTTTTTTTAAAAAAAAAAAAAAAAAAAAAAAAAAAAATGATTTTCATGTAGGTACCTACCCACGTTATCTTCAGTAGGCAGTTGTAGAATACTCTTGATGTTAATTTTTTTAACACGAAGTGTTTTTTGGGGGGATTAGCTAAACAGAAAGCAGGATAAAGATTGAACGAAATATAACTCTCGATACAGCACAACATTAGCTAACAGAATAAAGATTGAACGAAATATAACTCTCGATACAACTTAACATCAAGCGTGCCGGGAGGCGCGCGAACGTCAAGTCACGTAGTTCGAAGCGCCGCCCGGCCTATAGTAACACAAAACAGAATTTCATCGTTTTTCGGCATTTTCAGCTCAACTTTTCTCCCACTTCCCTTTAACTTTAAGCAAGCTAACAGAATAAAGATTGAACGAAAAATAACTCTCGATACAGCACAACATCAGCCAAACAGAATAAAGATTGAACGAAATATAACTCTCGATACAGCACAACATTAGCTAAACAGAAAGGCGCGCGAACGTCAAGTCACGTAGTTCGAAGCGCCGCCCGGCCTATAGTAACACAAAACAGAATTTCATCGTTTTTCGGCATTTTCAGCTCAACTTTTCTCCCACTTCCCTTTAACTTTAAGCAAGCTAACAGAATAAAGATTGAACGAAAAATAACTCTCGATACAGCACAACATCAGCCAAACAGAATAAAGATTGAACGAAATATAACTCTCGATACAACTTAACATCAAGCGTGCCGGGAGGCGCGCGAACGTCAAGTCACGTAGTTCGAAGCGCCGCCCGGCCTATAGTAACACAAAACAGAATTTCATCGTTTTTCGGCATTTTCAGCTCAACTTTTCTCCCACTTCCCTTTAACTTTAAGCAAGCTAACAGAATAAAGATTGAACGAAAAATAACTCTCGATACAGCACAACATCAGCCAAACAGAATAAAGATTGAACGAAATATAACTCTCGATACAACTTAACATCAAGCGTGCCGGGAGGCGCGCGAACGTCAAGTCACGTAGTTCGAAGCGCCGCCCGGCCTATAGTAACACAAAACAGAATTTCATCGTTTTTCGGCATTTTCAGCTCAACTTTTCTCCCACTTCCCTTTAACTTTAAGCAAGCTAACAGAATAAAGATTGAACGAAAAATAACTCTCGATACAGCACAACATCAGCCAAACAGAATAAAGATTGAACGAAATATAACTCTCGATACAACTTAACATCAAGCGTGCCGGGAGGCGCGCGAACGTCTTGCTTAAAGTTAAAGGGAAGTGGGAGAAAAGTTGAGCTGAAAATGCCGAAAAACGATGAAATTCTGTTTCGTGTTACTATAGGCCGGGCGGCACTTCGAACTACGTGACTTGACGTTCGCGCGCCTCCCGGCACGCTTGATGTTAAGTTGTATCGAGAGTTATATTTCGTTCAATCTTTATTTTGTTTAGCCAATGTTGGGTTGTATTGAGAGTTATATTTCTGTTTCTTTCTCCCATTTTCTCTCAATTCATCCACCTTCGTCCCATCAGGAATACTTTCCCCTCTCAATTTAGCCAACACTTTTTCCGCTCTCACTTTCTCTCAAATAAAATTTGCTTAAAGTTAAAGGGAAGTGGGAGAAAAGTTGAGCTGAAAATGCCGAAAAACGATGAAATTCTGTTTCGTGTTACTATAGGCCGGGCGGCACTTCGAACTACGTGACTTGACGTTCGCGCGCCTCCCGGCACGCTTGATGTTAAGTTGTATCGAGAGTTATATTTCGTTCAATCTTTATTTTGTTTAGCCAATGTTGGGTTGTATTGAGAGTTATATTTCTGTTTCTTTCTCCCATTTTCTCTCAATTCATCCACCTTCGTCCCATCAGGAATACTTTCCCCTCTCAATTTAGCCAACACTTTTTCCGCTCTCACTTTCTCCTCTGCTTCTCTTTTTAGCCTCTCTTGTCTTAAGATTTCTATTTTCTTACTTCTATCACTGTCTCACTTTCTCCTCTGCTTCTCTTTTTAGCCTCTCTTGTCTTAAGATTTCTATTTTCTTACTTCTATCACTGTCTTCAGATTCAGATTCAGATTCTTCACTAATTTTAGCGCGTTTTCTTTTCTTAGATTTTCTTGGTTTGGTTCTGTATTCTAAGGTTTCTATTTTCTCATTTCTATCACTGTCTTCAGATTCTCCACTACTTTTAGCGTGTTTCCTCTTTTTAAAATTTCTTGGTTTTGTTCTGTATTCTCTGTGTTTGTGTTTCCTCTTTCTTCTATTGTGATTGTAATTGGAAGAATTTAATGAGTCACTTTCTTTCCTCTTTTTATGTTTTGATCTTCCATCATCTTCATGACTCCTTTGGTTTTCATAACGACTAGTTGACTTTGCTTTGCATGGTTTCTGCACTCCCACAACTCTCTGAATAACGTTTAGAGGATCATAACGTACTTTATCATTTTTCTGACATTCTCTCTCATCTGAATTGTTTGCATCTCCATCTCGTAGTCGTTTTGTTTGGTACCAGGCCGTCACTTTTGTGTCTTGACCCAAGTAGGTCAAATAGCCGATTGACTTTTCGTATTTCTCTCGCACCTCCTTCTCCTCTTTCTCGTGCTCTTCATTTGTTTTCTTATACCCATCCCTGCCTTCTTGAATGTCACGAAATAAGTTGATATGTTCTTGGACCTTATCGGAATCTTTTTTACCAGACGAGGAGCTACTGGTTTTGTAAAACTTTTCTTTTGCTTTCTCACGCAAGTGTGTGGTTCTTGCTTCACTTTCCTGGAAAATGAAAAGGAGATATGATCGTGTAAATGAATAGGAAATGGGCCCAAAATATTGACTCCCAAAGGAATCCCATTCGACAGAATTGATAGTCATTTCTTCATGTCATCTTATCCACCTCTAATATGCCAGCCGTCTTGGGCTAGCGTTTAAAAATCGGTAAGCCGGAAATATGTGACTTGGAAACGTAATAATTTTCATCATCTTCTGCTGCTGCTTCTTCTGTGACGTTGACCGCTCTACAGGCAAAACTACTTAACTGATTTTGATGGTTGATAGCTCATTTTTATCTTGTGAGTGGTAGATGTGCCTTTTCATAGTTTCATGAACCCCAAAGGAGCCCCTTGACCTTGAAGAGCGAAAAGGCCGATTTTTTTTTTTACGTTGTCGATTCTACTAATCTGTTGGAGTTTTCAAAAAATGACCCTCAAAGGGCCCATTAGGCCTTATAAAATTTTGATAAAAGACCGATTTTCTTCTTAAATGATGTCAGGTTTTAAATGATTAAGCAGGGATAATTTAAAAAATTAGTTAGGACTTGGGACCAGTGCTACATGTAGGGAGAGTAAGTTCACAACCTTAAACACACACATTCCACACATGCATGCACACACACGGTCATGCTATGTGCTCCCTATTGCTTTTGTACTTTTTAGTCCGTCCTTCCTTTATTATTACAATAGTAATAACAAGCTGGGTTACACAGGGAACAAGGTTTGAGGCCAGCAAAACTTTTCCTACGTTTAATATTTTCCTCTCGCTTTTAGTTTTCAGTTTTAATTTCTTCAAGAATCAGGGACGATATTAGTTTTCAGGGGCGAAGCCAAGGGAGCGCGAAGCGCGACCACATGCACAACCCCGCGAAGCCCCAACGCAACTCCGCGTAGCGAACACGCGAAGCCCCCGGGGGGTGGAGGGGGGCGAAGCCCCCCTCCCGAGCACGAAGTGCGAGTTACTGATAATAAAAGGTATAGTGGACGGACTATTGTATTTGCTTCGGTGTCGTCTGTCTGTCTGTCTGTCCCCATAGAAGGAGTTATCCAAACCTGGTCAACCTATATATCAAATTAAATGTCTTTTTACCAGGATCACGAAAATGGTGGTGCAAATTTTGTCCAGAAAACCATAAAAAAAAAAAAAAAAAAAAAAAAAAAAAAAAAAACTGGTTTTTGGGGGATTTTTTTCACATTTTCTCACACAAATAAGCTCTGATCTCAAAATTTGTTGCGACAACCTATGAACTCAAAGCGAGAAAGTTTTAGATAACACTTTAGTCGATCATTTAAGACCGGTTTTAGCGTCACCCATGTAAGCTACACCAAGCAAGGCCAATAAATGGATGGGTGACTTGTGAAAAGCAAACTGATCAGAAGAAAGACCAAACTGAAAATATACAAGACATTAGTTCGACCTGTAATAACCTACGGGAGCGAAAACTGAACACTTACAGACTTACAGTACAAGACCAAGAAAAGATAAAAAGATTCGAGCGCAAAATCATCCGAAGAATATATGGAGCCGTTAAGATTAACGAGGCAGAATGGCGTATACGTACCAACCGGGAAATATTAAGGAGCGCAGTAGCGCTCCGCCCCGCCAAGTCAAGAAAGTTTGACCGTAGTCTTGATTTTAAATCATTACATGAAAGTAAAATCAAAAAATCAAATGAAGAATGATAATAAACTGAATATTAAACAAATTAGGTAGGTACATAGGTATTCTTTAAACACGATCAAATAAACTACGGCCTAAAAAGTTCCCGGAGGGACGGACCCAGCTTGTTACATACTCAAACCGAGCCTTTCTCATTACTAAAATATAGGTATCTTTGTTACCTATACTTTAGTAGGTAATGGAAAGTAAAAACCCTAATCAATAATCTTTGTATGTGGTTGAAGTAGCAGTAAGCAGCAGCTTCACCAAGGGTCAACTCATCCCATCATCATCTGCTAGGTACCTCCCGGAAGCTTTAGGAACTACTGCTATGGGTTGTTTCCACAGGTCAATAGATATATGAGTGTTGTGGAGTTTACACAACAGTTATTTGATGAGAGTTGTTCTACTCCTTTATGAATCTCCATAGGTGGGTAAGTTTAAATTAAAAATGGACTACACTTACCTTTTATGTGGTAGAATATTCATCTTGATTGGAGAAGTTTTTTAAACCCGTTGAATACTAGGTTTGACCAGTAGTAGACATCCAATCTTTTAAATAGAAATAGAAATTGGGAAATCAAAATATGTATCTATCCAATCCTACTAGTCCAGCCTCTAGCCTACTCAGTTCAGTTCCTCAAATAAGCAGAATTGCAGAATAAGCTTAAGTGCTTAAGCTAGTACTCATTCTCGACTTTTGGCTTTTGGACACTTTTGGTTAAGACTTATGACTTAAGTTAAGAAATAAGAAAATTCGAAAAATTCCCAGAAAATTAGGTAGGTATCCTTGTTTTTGATTGGTACATTGGTAGCCAATTATACTCAGCTGAAGTAAATAAATGATTCTGATTGGCTGTTGAGTTTGGAAATGGGGGAAAAATCTAATGGCGGTAAAATTTAAATTTCATCAACATAACAAACAGACATAACTACGGTTGAACTTTGATTCAAATATTTCAAAGTTGAAAACTGAATTCATATTTCATTCTGTACAACCTTAAGTAACTTCCTGTGATTAATTCTTGTTATCTACACTCAGCTATTTACCTATCATGAAGGAAATTACTCTAGGAACAATTCCTGACAAAATGTGGCAGCCCAAATATGTGACTATAGACACAACGTAAGTTTTATCTTTTAATTTGGAATCAACAACCAAAATAACATGAAAAGTAAGTAAGCTTTAGTACCTAAGTAACTTATTTATTACTATTAAGCTTTAAGGAAAGAGAATGAATTACCTAATGGTTCAATACCAACAGAGAAAACTCATATCATTTCATTAAAGGGAGAATACACTACCATAAAGTCACTTCTATTTCCTGTATCTAGTTTGAAATTTATACTACAATTTTTAAAATCAAATTTTTGGTACCAGTTATTATTATTAGCACTATTTTTCAATGAATGGATAATATACATATTACCTTCAATGTCACTGCCTTCATCTTCACAATTCATAGACTGAATTCTCCTTTCATCTTCACAGTTCATAGACTGAATTCTCCTTTCATCTTCACAGTTCATAGACTGAATTCTCCTTTCATCTTCACAGTTCATAGACTGAATTCTCCTTTCATCTTCACAGTTCATAGACTGAATTCTCCTTTCATCTTCACAGTTCATAGACTGAATTCTCCTTTCATCTTCACAGTTCATAGACTGAATTCTCCTTTCATCTTCACAGTTCATAGACTGAATTCTCCTTTCATCTTCACAGTTCATAGACTGAATTCTCCTTTGGTCTTTCTTCTTGAAGCAAACACTTGTATAGTGATTTCTACCATTGCATATTTGACAGATCTTGCCATATGCTGGGCATTGTCCCCTTGAGTGTCGAGATGTACACCGAGTACAGTTGAAGGTTTGATTAGCGAACATTGGCTTGGACTTGAATTTTCTATTTGGTTGATAGGATCTTGATTGAATTTGCTTATATGTGTTCACTTGGAACGGTTCTTTGTTGTAATGCTGCATAGGCATAGGGTTGTAATGCTGCATAGGCATAGGGTTGAATTGCTGTTTACCTCCACTCCGTTGGAAGAAGGGTTTTGATTGTGAATGATTGATTGCCATTACCACTTGCTCCTCCTTTTGGGCCACTGCTTCTGCCCTCTCCTTGGCTTCCTCTGCTGCTCGGCAATGATCCACAACATCTTTTAAGGTCAATGTGGGATTTCGGAGGAGTCTCTCTCTTAGTTGATTATTTTTTATACCATATACAATTCGTACCTTTAATATTGTTTCTAGTTGGTCACCAAATTCACAGTATTTAGATATGTTCTTCAGATCTTGGTAAAATTGAAGGAAAGTCTCCTCTTGTCCTTGTTTCCGGTTGAAGAAATGATATTGTTCATAACATGTGTTATTTTTTGGAACTAATTCACCCTCGAGGTGGTCCCAAATACCTGCCACTGTTTGGTTTTGCTCTTCTATATTGTCAATTAAATCATTTACCTCTGCATTGAAGGCTAGTCTTAATAATGCTTTCTATATTGTCAATAAGGTCATTTACCTCTGCATTAAAGGCTAGTCTTAACAATGCCACTTTTTGTTTTTCTGCCTTTTCATTTAATTCATTAGCAATTAAGTATTGGTGGAAAGATCTTTTGAAGTCGTTTACTTCCTTCTTTGTTAACTTCTCAAATTTAAACCTAGGAAGTGGCACTGACGCATTCATTTTTACTTTTTTCAGATTCTTCTCATAGGAAGTTTACTCAGATTCTTCTCATAGGAAGTTTTGGATTCTTCTCATAGGAAGTTTTGGATTCTTCTCATAGGAAGTTTTGGATTCTTCTCATAGGAAGTTTTGGATTCTTCTCATAGGAAGTTTGTCAGATTACCTGATCTTTAATCCATTAGTAGTTAGTAGTGGCAGGTGCTTTGGGATGCGGTCCTCAGCATGTGGTGTGAGATGGAGTCCTCCCCATTATATTTTTCAGGTTTTTCTCGTCGCCAACGTCATGTTATGTCACGTCATGTTATATGTCAGGGAAAATAAATCAGCCAAATTAATTTGACCTAAGCGAAAATTTGAATTTGCTCCATGCAATAAAATTTTAAAGTTTGAGTTTTAAGACTTACAATTTTTCAAGTACTATTTTCGAAGCTTTTTTCCGTGCCTACCATGCCTAGACCCAAGCGACAGTCCACTGGACGCTCCCCCTCTGATCCTGATCTGTATCGTATTCTTCAGGACGAAGATTTGGTCGAAAAATTGGCGTTCAGTCAAGCGGAGGTAAACTTCCCCTCCTCGCGTGCTCGATGGCGGCCATCTTTGAAATTGATTTCAACACATTTTTTTAAAATTCAAAACAAACGTTGATTTCGAAGTGACTTTTCGAGTGTAAAAGAAGCTAACAAGTTGTGGATTTTGAGTAATATTTTGCCTCAAAGTTTGTTTCCTTTACTTCAATGCCTTTTTAGATATGTCGACGTACTGTTCAGTTCACGGTTGTGGAAATAATTCTACGGTCCCTGGTATTTCACAAGTAAGTACACTTCTCATTTTCATGTTGTCCTGTCTTATGTTAACTATTCTTTGCTAGTTGAAGCTTACAAAGGTCCATTATATGCCATCAGTAAAAAGACCTTTAATTTGATATATAGGTCGACCAGGTTTGGATAAGTCCTTCTATGGGGACAGACCGACAGACATACCACACACAGACGACACCGAAGCGAATACAATAGTCCGTCCCTTATACCTTTTTATTACTATTGTAATAATAAAGGAAGGACGGACTATAAAGAGGGGAAGGTGAAGGGAGAGATATAGGGGTGATTAGACCATTACTGACTGAAAAATCGAGATAATCATCCAATGAAAAGTAGATACCACTTAATAGGGTCATAGCCGGCTCTTTTCCTTTCGAAAATTTTGTCTTCCAACATTTGTACAGGTGAGATAGGGATCTGTTCCTCCATTTATATTCATACCTCCATGGATTTCTATCACCTAAATCCAATTAGGTAAAGTCCAGATGAACATTCAAAAATTCTTTGTAGTTTCCAGAGTCTGGACTGATACCTACAAACTGCCATCCCCCATTTTGATCATGATTCATCTTGAAATTAATAATATATATTAAAATTCAAATTTTAATTTTTCAGCATGGGAGAAATAATTGTAGAACTGTACTGGAAACATGCACCAAATACTTGTAGGAATTTTGCAGAGCTTTGCCGAAGAAACTACTATAATGGTATCAAGTTTCATAGAATAATCAGAGATTTTATGATACAAGGTAAATGTTTGATATTGACAGAAGTATACATAGGTGTGAGAAGTTCATAGGGATTGTTGATTTTTTTTTTTTTTTTTTTTTTTTTTTTACAGGAAAAAGTTGATGCAAAAATAAAGAAAGTGTTCTGTCTAGTCATGTATGGGTGAGACCAGGTGTCTACAAATAGTGGCTCACCAACTCCTTTCATGCAGCCCACAAGTTTTTATTTAGATTTTCAAGGGAAAATGAAAAAATGTAAAAGAAAAAAAATAATAATAAGAGGATTTTTATTACTAATTTTCTGATAGGTTGCAGATCTTTTTTTTTTTTTTTTTTTTTTTTTTTTTTTTTTAAGAAGATTTTTTTTTATAATTTTTTTATAGGTTGGAGATTTTTTTTTTTTTTTTTTTTTTTTTTTTTTTTTTTTTCAAACATTCAGTAGAAGAAAATATGTAGAAGGATCTAAGAATTAGGTACCTAACTCAAAAATTAATTCATGACAAGCTTTAGGTAGGTACATACTTTTCAAAAAAAATTGCCTGTAGCACAGTAGATTTGATTTTTAATCAGGCTGTGTTTCAGGAAGGTTGAACAAAATTATCAAAAAATGCCTTCGGTGCTAAAATTAGCTAAAAAAAAACATGTGTCAAAACTGTCGATCTTTGAACAATTTCTCAAAAAAAAAAAAAAAAAAAAAAAAAAAAAGGGTCTGGGCCCCAGCTTTCCCCCCTATACCCCCCCCCCCCATTGTGTGGACTGTGTACCTCCACTACCCCCTACCCTCACCCACCCCCCCCCCCCCCCCCCAAATCGAATAGGTATTGCCCATCTTACTGAAAAATGAATGTGGCCCACAACCAACATTTTAAGGTCCAATGCAGCCCACAATCACTTTGAGTTTGTGCACCCCTGGGTTAAATGGTTAGAGCAACAAAACTACCTTTTTTTTTTGATATTGAAAATAAACAGGGTTCAGGTTAGAAATGTTTTTATTATTTACAAGCTGTTGTACCTGTGCTTTGCCACGACATACACACTCTTGCACACACATGGACCAATGGCTTGAACTTTGGATTTAGGCTCTAGGAGTCTAGGGATCAATTTTTGTTGATTACATTACTTTCCATCCTATAGGATAAGGAAATTAAGAAGGCATTTTGAAAAGTAAATTTTTGACCAGCATAAAATGCCCTATTTCATTATCATTATTATAGCCATGGGAGTGGGCGGAGCTAGCAATGTGAATCAGTTGCAGGACGTCATCCAGAATCTGCACTGCTGGTGTAATGAAAACTTGATGGTTTTGAATTTGGAAAAATGTAAAGTCATGAGCTTTTATACAAATAAACACCCTATTCTAATAAATTACAATATTAACAACGTACAATTAGAAAGAGTAAATAATATTAAAGATTTAGGAGTTACTTTCCAATATAATTTAAAATTCAATCTCCATTACTCTGAAATAAAAAGTAAAGCTCTACGTATGCTGGGCTTTCTGTACAGGCATACTCAAGACTTTAAACATCCTAAAACCTTAACGAACCTATATTATACCTATGTTCGATCTTGCCTTGAGTACTGCTCTACAGTTTGGTCACCCCAATATGAGACTCACATTAAATCATTAGAGTCAGTACAGCATAAATTCCTAATAATGCTTGCCTTTAAAAGTTTCACCAGAATAGATGATCACAACTATGATAATATCATGGCAGCAAACAAAATCACCAGCTTAAAAAATAGAAGGGACATGCAGGATCTGGTTTTTATCTACAAGGTTCTTCACAATCTCATCTATTCACCTGAGATACTGAGTAACTTCAATTTAAAAGTGCCTTTGAGAAAAACCAGATCCTGCGATATGTTTGTTCTTGAGAAAAATAAAACAAATATTGGTGAATTTTCTCCAATCCAACGTATGGAGAAAATTGGAAACCATATAACCAGCGGTGCAGGTCTGGATCTGTTTTCCTGCGGATTGCAGTTAAACCCATAAAATAAACGAGACCTTGTTTAGACTGCTGGGGCAAAGGGACTTTTTAGTCTCATTCGAGCAGGATAAACAAGGTATATTCTAATTCTAATTCTTGGCTGATCCAAAAACCTAAATTTAAACTGTCCATCATTCTGCTGGGCTTCAGGGTTTAAAATCTTGCTGGGGTAGGTGAGTAATTTCCCTGTTTACTTCTAGGTGGTGATCCCACAGGCACAGGACGAGGTGGTAGCTCAATATATGGCAAAACCTTTGCTGATGAAATCCATGAAGAACTGAAGCACACTGGTGCAGGAATTTTGTCCATGGCCAATTCAGGTCCCGACACAAATGGATCTCAGTTTTTTATCACACTAGCCCCTACACAATGGTTAGATGGGAAACATGCTATCTTCGGTAAGTTTATATACAGGGTGTCCCAGAATTTATGTTTAAATTGTTTTTCTCAGAGCCTGTTTGAAATAACACACAAAAAAAAAAAAAAAAAAAAAAAAAAAAAAAAAAAAAAAAAAAAAAAAAAAAACACGTTACTCTTTGATTTTCGATGCGGATATTTAGGCAATATTGCGATTCGCAAAAAATTTCGCGAAGTCCGCGAATCGGTTGCCAACTTTGTTTTAATGAGAAACCCCAATTTTTATTGCATATTCGTTTTCTATTATTGCATATTCATTAAATTAAAGTAATTGCATTTAATTAAAGGGACACAGCATCTCATTAACTCTATCTATATCTAGTTTATCCTTGCCATCTTCTTTCTCTATATCTTCCTCTATTCTTCCTTCAACTACATAGTTTTTCCTCCTTCACTATTGTTCTTTTTTTTACAATATACTATCTAATAGCTGTTCATGAACTGTTTATAAAAAATAAACTTGAGTATTTTTTTGTTTTGTTTTTGTTGAAAAAAAGTATAATGGAGTATACCCACTCGAATTTTTGCGGTTCGCGGTTTTCGCGGAATTCGGAAACCGCGAATCACAAAAATGCCTCAAAAGTACAAGTGCGACCCATCAAATCAGAGCGTTTTTTGCTCTCAAATCTTATGGTTTCAATATTATTTCAATTTAGTCCAATATTTTGCGAATTTTTGCGGTTCGCGGGTTTCGCGGAATTCGGAAATCGCGAATCACAAAAAGGCCTCAAAAGTACAAGTGCAACCCATCAAATCAGAGTGTTTTTTGCTCTCAAATCTTATGGTTTCAAAATTATTTCAATTTAGTCCAATATTTTGCCGTTTGCAATTGCGCGGTGTTCGCGAAATCCGCAAATTCTACATATTTTTCAAAGGTACGTGTGTGACATATCAATTCATGCTATTTTTTACTTCTAAATCTTGCAGTGATATTACTTTTTTAATTAACATCTTTTCGGACAGTTCGCGGTTTGCGCGAAATCATACTTTAAATTTAATGTAGAAAACGAATATGCAATTAAAAAAAAAAAAAAAAGCTGGGCCCGTCCGTCCGGAAATTTTTAGCCCGTAGTTTATTCTTTATTCGATTGTGGTTAAAGAAAATCAGTACCTATGTACTTAGTACTTACATAGTTTGTTTAATATTCAGTTTATTATTATTAATACATAATATATGTACCAATACGTTGTACCTACATACTTTCATGTAATGATTTAAAATCAAGACTAGAGCCCATTCTTCCTTTATTCCTTTTTTTTTAAGAGGTTTGACAGAGGGACTGTAACTGCTATGGTCTTATCGTCCTGAAATCGAAGAGAGCGAAATCGAAGAGAGAAGGAAGACAGGATAGGAGAAAGCCAGCCGTTCCGAGAACGAACATTATCCCATCAGGATAAAGCCGCCCCGGGCGGGAATCGAACCCGCGGCCTAGCGCTTACAAGGCAGACGCACTACCAACTAAGCTAACTAGGCTGGCTTTATTCCTTTTAATGTTTCCTAATAACAACCAATACATAAATGTTTAAGCACCCATCCATTTATTGGCCTTGCTCGGCGTAGCTTAACATAGGTGACGCTAAAACCGGTCTTAAAATAACGACTGAACTGACTGAAGTGTTATCTAAAACTTTCTCGCTTTGAGTTCATAGGTCGTCGCGAAGCTTAGTATACTGCAGATCAGAGCTCATTTGTGTGAGAAAATGGGAAAAAAATCCCCCCGAAAAACATTGTTTTTTTGGCTTTATGGTTTTCTGGACAAAATTTGCACCATCACTTTCGTGTTCCTGGTAAAAAGACCTTTAATTTGATATATAGGTCGACCAGGTTTGGATAAGTCCTTCTAAGAGGACAGACAGACATCGAAGCGAAACAATAGTCCACTATACGATTTGTTATTACTATCGTAATAATACAGGAAGGACGGGCTAATAAATGAAGGACAGACTAAAAAACATCAAAGGTGAGAGGGAGAGAGGGAACGAAAGAAACGGGCAAGGGGGAGTTGGAAAAAGAAACAGAAAGAAGGTAAAAGATGGTTTTCTGGACAAAATTTGCACCATCACTTTCGTGTTCCTGGTAAAAAGACCTTTAATTTGATATATAGGTCGACCAGGTTTGGACAAGTCCTTCTATAGGACAGACAGACAGACACCGAAACGAATACAATAGTCCGTCCACTATACCTTTTATTATTAGCAATAATAAAGGAAGGACGGACTAAAAACTATCAAAGGTGAGAGGGAGAGAGGGAACGAAAGAAACGGGCAAGGGGGAGTTGGAAAAAGAAACAGAAAGAAGGTAAAAGAAAGGGGAAAGAAGAAAGGGAGAGGAAGAAGGGAAAAACTCGAAAAAGAAGCGCGCATACACCGTCAGCTCCGTAGAGTTTTCTTTCGAGAGAGAAAATAAGGAAGAAAAAGAGACGAAGTTTAGGGAGAGAGGGAAAAAGAAACAGAGACAGGGGAAGAAAGGGAGAAAAAGGGAAAAGCGCGAAGCGAAAATTTTGCAAACAGGTAGGTATTTTTCCTTCTCTCTTTCCCTTTCATCTTCTATTTTCTACTTTCCTCTCTGGAAATAGGTAGTAAAGCGTCTAAAGAGGTACCTAGGTATACAATACGTAGGTACTAAGTTTGAGATACCCATAGGTAAGTACGTACATATAAATACTGGTACAGAGGAATAACTAGGTACGTTTAAAAAGGAAATGAAAACGGGTAAAGTAAGTAGGTACCTTAATTTAAATTGAAAATTAAAATATTGTACCTAGACCCTCTTTACCAAAGGAAATTACTGTCTTGAGATGTTTTGCTTAGGAAATGAAGATTGTGACGCTAAAACCGGTCTTAAATTATCGACTGAAGTGTTATCTAAAACTTTCTTTAAGTTCATAGGTCGTCGCAACAAATTTTAAGATTTTTAAGACAGACAGACCGACACCAAAGCGAATACAATAGCCCGTCCCTATACCTTTTATTATTAATTATTACTATCGTAATAATAAAGGAAGGACGGGCTAAAAAATGGGGTTTCTCATTTAAAAAACCAAAGTTGGCTGTACCAAAGTACTAAGTTTTTCAAGACCTTTAATATGATGTGCCACAAGAAGGGGTTTCTCATTTAAGATTTTCAAGTTGCAGCAAGTTCATATGAAAATAATTGATTTTCTAAGCGGTTCTCGAGAAACCCAGCCCTGGTCAAGACTTTATAAAAGCCCTGTCTGTATAGATGTAAGTATAGTGTCTTCCAACTTCCGAACCATAGACCAACCACTTCATAATCTCTATTTGGATACTGATTTTCAATGTTGGTTTCAAGTTCTGTATGCAAGGTTCATATATTTTTTAAATATACACTGTGCCAAGCAATTAGAGGAACGCTCCCATTTTTTGGTTTTCTCAAACTGCTGTTTAGTGTTCATTTTTTTTTTTTTTTTTTTTTTTTTTTTTTTTTTTTTTTTTTTTTTTTTTCGGTAAACCAATTATTGATGTTTTTTGCTGTAAAGTTTAAAACTTATTTTACAAGACCGCATACCTACTTACCCTGTGAGTAAAAAAAGAAAAATAAAAAACAGGGATCAGTTTTATGCTGAAAATGTATGTTTTTAGAGATTAATGTTAACGTAACTTTTTTTCTCCTCCATATTTTTACACCATTTTTGATCCCGGTGCTTTAGAAAAGAACACAGAACATTCATTTACTACAGGTAAAAATTGGAAAAAAAAACTCTGGACCCTAGAAGGCAGTTTTTTAAAAATCGTCCATTTTTGCCCTATCCTTGATTTTCATTTTTCTTTTTTTACTCATAGGGTAAGTGGGTATGCGGTCTTGTGGAATAAGTTTTAAACTTTACAGCAAAAAATGGTTTTACCGAAAAAAATTGACTGAACAGAAAAAAAAAGCAGTTTGAGAAAAACCAAACAAGTAGGAGCGTTCCTCTAATTGCTTGGGCGCAGTGTATTTCCTTCATCCACGAGCTTTGCTTGATAATGAGCTAAGGTGTCATTTTCTCTTGGAGATCATTGATGGTTGGAAATGATTTAGATTATTTAGAACAATACAGGCGATTCCCTAATTCCCGTATTTTCCTTTAAAAGAGGGGAAATGAGCTTCAGAACAGGGGAAATCGTCTCAATTACCGAAAGGAAAATACGACTGCGACTACTCTCTGCAATATTAGGTACAGTATTAAATGAAATTATGCTTATTTCAGGTCGCATTTATTCAGGAATGAGTGTGGTGAAACGAATCGGTCTGGTGGAAACAGACAAGAATGACCGACCCGTGGATGATGTGAAAATATTGAAGACTCATGTAAGGAACACTCTGTAAAGTGTAGAATGACCGACCCGTGGGGGTTTCCCGTTGAAGAGATGAAAAAAAAGGGTTCTTTTTTGTATTTCTTTTTCGACTTCTAGGTTTTCGACATTTCATTGTAAATATTTACCCAAATGCATATCCTCTATTTGACAAACAGTACTGATTGTTTAGTAAAACGATTAAAAATTAACTTGAATCCTTGAAGTCAACTGAGGGGTATGGGTTTCGTTAGTGGAGCTAAATAGCAGGTCTGAAAATACACATCTACATATGCTGTACTTATACAAAGTGTACACCTCTCTTGAATTATCTAAGGCTTGATTTGAAGGATTACCGACTTTTGAATGAAAATAAAATCATAGGCGGCGATAAATGAAAATAAAATCACAGGCGGCGATAGGGGGGGCTTGGGGGGCTTAAGCCCCCCCAAAGTTATCAGGGCCTCTTACACTAGATAAAATTAGATTTCAGAATAATAATCGAAAACACCATTTTTTACTTTCCTTATCCTATAGGAAGGAAAGTAATGTAATCGGGTCAAATTTTCGATGGCCAGTTTTTAGTGTCAAAACACGTTTTGAGGTCCCTAGAGCCTAAATCTAAAGTTTCAGCCATTGGTCCGTGTGTGTGTCTGTGTATATGTCTGTAAACAAAATATCTCGAGAACGGTAAGAGCTAGCGACTTGAAATTTGGTATGTAGCTGTCAAATGTGACAAGGATGCGACACGAAACTTTTGGTTAAGAGCGGTGCATTGGTTGGCGGCATTTTACAACTTTTTGGTGGTTTTCGGTCTAGTTTAACAATATCTCGGGAACGGTATGAGCTAAGAGACTTGAAATTTGGTATGTAGTTCACAAATGTGACAAGGATGCAACAGAAAACGTTTAGTTGAGATAGGTGCTGCGGTTGGTGGCATTTTGACCACTTTTGGACGGATTTCGACCGTTTTTTGGCGGTTTTCAGCTATACCGACTAAACGGTTAGAGATGTGGTAAAAGTTAGGGTAAAATAATACTCATATAAGCATCATTCAATAGGATAAGGAAAGTCGTGTGATGTTCACACCAGATATTTTACATAAAACTAAATCAAAATTTTGAATATGTTCAAAATCAAGCCCCCCCAAAAATTTAGGCAAGAACCGCCTATGAATAAAATACTTTCATAAGATATTTCAGAATGTCTATGTCTTGAAATAATAATCAATTAGGGACATTCTGCCTTGATTGACAAAGGCCCGAAAGTATCCCAGTTTAAATCACTAATCATCTTTGAAATTCAAAGTCATCCATCATCTTGTATACTTTTAGGAAGTTGAGTCGAACCTGTCCAATTGGAAATCCAAGGGATCGGGTACGATTTTTTCCCGTCTATCCAGGTTTCTCAATTAGTCATCCAATTGGGAATTCAAGGGATCGGGTACGATTTTTTTCCCGTCTATCCTGGTTTCCCAATTAGTCATTCAATTGGGAATCCAAGGGATCGGGTACGATTTTTTTCCGTCTATCCAGGTTTCCCAATTAGTCATTCAATTGGGAATCCACGGGATCGGGCACGATTTTTTTCCCGTCTATCCTGGTTTCCCAATTAGACGGGTTGGACTGTATTATAACTTGTAATTGTAAATAAACCAAATAAATAAAGAGAAATTAACCACTGCTTTATTATTTTTAAAATAAAAAATGTAGCTATTTTTATTCAATAATATATTTTTCCATATTAAAAAAGTAAAGAAAAAATAAAAACAAAATTCAACTAAAAGAAATTTCATGAAATAACAATTCAATATTACAAATGGGAGAGGGAAGGTAAGAACTTTGGAAAGATGTTGGTAAAATAATTGCCTCTCTTTCGGTTACAGAATTTTGGAAACCAAGTGATAAATACAAAGTGTCTATCTCAATTATCTCTACAGTATAGCGAACTATACTAGTAATGAAAGTATTGCAATCGGTCCAAATTTTCAAAATCGGGAAATGCTTGGAAATATCCGTTTTGGGATCCCCTGATGTCAAAAAAGTGAATTTTAGCACATGGTCTGTACGTACGTTACGTACTACAGGTTTAAATGGGAAAAAGTGAAAAGTTGTGAACAAAATATCTTAAGAATGGTTTGTCGTAAAGCAATGAAATTAGGTATGATCCAAGGACGCGACTGTAACAATTTGGTAAAAATTGGACAGTCACTTATCCAGATATCAACCAAAGTCAATGTTGCTTCGGACTTAGAAAAAAAAAACAAATCCAATTTTTTGTATACTTTAAATGATTCCTTATTACATGGGGAGTATTTTAAGATAGAAAATTTTCCACCAAAAATCGGCCGCCGTAGGCGGCTCAGGCTCGGGACTCGGGAATTTTTTTCAAAAAAAGTTAAATTTTTGAACATTTTAAACGAGCCCTTATTACATGGGGAGTATTTTGAGATAGAAAAATTTAGACCAAAAACCGGCCGCCATATAGACACGGCTTGGGACTTCGAAAAAAATTCATTTTTTTTTTTTTTTTCAAATACGTATTCCGCAAATGTAATAGAAAGTCGTGTGATGTTCACACCAGATTTTTGCTACTAAGACAGCAGCTATAGCACGTTCAATGTTTAAGTTTCCAATGGATCACTGAAATGAGAAATGTTGTGTGTGGTTGGTATCTGGACGTTCTGTTGATTTAATTTGTTAATCATCACTTCATCGGGAACTGTCACTCTTTGTTAACTAATTCCCTGAAAGTCCTTAGTATTTAAGAAATTTAGTTTAAAAAGAAATGCTAAGCATTGAAAATTTGAAATATAAAGCTATCTTTGATATGATCGGAATCGACAGCTTAGAAACAAAAATCTTGGATCCCCCGCAAGTCGCATTGAAATTTCTATTTGTAATCTATCCTCTTTTCTTTATTTACAGTGTGATAGGGATTTAAAATCGTCAGGGTATACGAAATATACAGTTTCAGAAAAAAACGAGCGAAAATATCAGCCTATTCTAATGGTGGATGTGAAGTAAGGATTTGACATTCTTTGTCTAGTATTTTTGGTACACTTAATACCAAAGTTCTTAATTTCTCAACAATATTAAAGAGAGGGAAGGAAACCAAATTTTATTTTTCATCGGACGAAAATACGCAAGTTTCGATCAAATGTGTAATTAATAGTTATGTATTACAAAACCATTTCATAAGGGGAAAATTATTGCAACTCTAGGAGAGTGCACTAGCTATCTTACAAGTGACTTTGAATCTCTGAGATACACAAGGGAAGTTTAAATTGAAATGCTCTCCTTTGCGAATCCAATTCCCATCATCATGTTAACAATAATATTTCATAGGACTGTACACCTAACCAGTGCCGGAGGGCCGGTAGCTACGTGTGGGGCCCCGTCTTTACATCACACACGTCCATCATTTCGGGTGAATATTTCAGTTCCGTGTTCAAGGTCCGATGAACACGATGATTGTTGGTAGTGGCGCGGTAGAAGGGAGAAGAGGCACCTGCCGGTATACCTCCGCCACTGCATACGAGGAACGGGTCACCACCGCCAGATCTCTGTTGGTCCACATGATGTCCACCCGACATTCCTGCGAGAGAACAACAAATAACCTCATTTACAACGACACTACTCTAGAATCTACAAGAACGTGAATTTTATTGTAGTTTTATTTATTTTTTTATTTACAGACAACCATTTATTAGATGAAACATTAATTTACAATGAATAATTAGAGAATGCCTATCTAAACTAACTAAAACCTACGTACCTACCTGAAAGTATAACTGTCATTTACCTACCTATCAGATCTACATGAAGATGAACATCTCACCTGACTGTTGTGGCAAGCCATGGTGATGGTGAGGTTTCAAGTAGTAATTGTATGATGAGGTTTCCTTGCGAGGAGATCTAGCTTTCACAATGCGAGGTTTGTCGTGGTGCATTTCTTCCAGCACGGAAGGTGCGACATAGGTGAAACCCTGTCAATAAATTAAACAAGAAACTAGTAGTTTATTTTACAAATTGTACACAGGTGGGGACTAAAAATAATCAGCAAAATTTTCCCATGCGTTCGAATTCCACAAATAAAGTGGTACAATATTAAACTGTTGAGATAAAGGGACTACATGTACTATAATTCGACAGTCTAAATAAAGCATTAATATCTAATTCCATCAAAATCGGACTAACCGCTTGCTTGAGAGTTGGCTATGAGAGTCAATAAATTCAAAGATATCTGTATATCAATACTAGATAAGATAATTATTTATATTTTCCATCCTGATATATCAGTCGCGCTTGGGTGATGTTTCAAAGTCATAGAGCAGGAAAAATGAGGACCAACGGATTTTTTCTTTTTCTTCTACGGATCCCGAGATAAATCGATTTAAAAAATACTGGTAAATCGTGAACTTTGACGTCACGGCATACGCTCCCGTAGGCGATAATGTCACATCAAATGTCCCGAGCAAAGCTCCCTCGCAGGCAACACATTAAGGTGTTGCGCATACGTTTCTGTGCATTTCTTTCTGCTCCTCCGCAAGCGTGCTTGCGAAAACACTCGGTCAACTCCGGAGTTTGGGTGAACCATTGGTTTTCAAACTCGCGAGTCAACAGAGGATGTTAGAAACCGGCCCTTAATACAGTCCCAAATTGAAAAAAAAAAAAAATCCGAGCTGGGATTTGAACCCAAGCAAGCTGTTACATCACTAGACCACACTGCACCTGCACACGAAGACAAGAAGGAAAAGTTATTTTCAAAATGTTCCAAGTCCTACAACATAGAGAATAAAGGTCTATTTGAAACATTAGATTACCAAGTTTTATCGCTCTACGACAAACCGTTCTTGAGACATTTTGTATACCACCTTTTCCCATTTAAACATGTAGTGCATACATACGTATGTACAAACTATGGACTACAGACCACTTTTTTGGAATCAGAGAACCCTAAAACGGATATTTCCGCTTTTGAAAATTTGGACCGATTGCAATACTTTTTAATTACTTTTAATAGAAAGTGAGAATTACTCACGAAAACGTGGAGGAGGGGTAAAAAGACTTCTTTGGAATTAGGATATTGTTTTGGTTGATTCGTAACTACGACTGGACAGTTTTAGTTTTCCCGCGGACCGCTGAATAAGCTACAGAGAGATATAAGCATTTACCTGGAAGACAAGATTGGCACTTTCACTCAGTAGGGACTCATCAGGAGAATCTACCGGAGTTTGTCTAGTGAATTTGGTATCGAACTGGGACACATCATCTTCTCCAGTCTGAAAATGATCAAGGAACACACCACAATTATACAAAACAAAAACGAGCCACTCGCAATATCTAGAGAATGAATTTGAATTTCGAAAAACACTGAAACACTGTCTCAAAATATTCAAGAGGGAAACATTTTCCGCTGGGTTTCTTTTTTATAACATTGTCAGGGGCGACCCCAGAGGGGGTCAAGTTTAAAAACCAACTTTTAACACGTCACATTAAAGACCTTGACCTTGAAAAATACAGTACTTTGGTAAAAAAATTGAAGTCAATTACATAACTAGGGCCGGAGCTATGGCTTTTTCAAGATTCAAGTCCGCCATGTTATTTCTTTGAAAAAGCTAAAGATCCCCTGGTTATGGGATTGACTTCAAATTTTCACCAAACTGAATTTTTTCAAGGTTTATATGTGACGTTTTTAAAAGTTGGGATTTTAAAGTAGACCCCTTCTGGGGCCGCCCCAGATAATGTAGCAAAAATGAAACCCAGTAGAAAATATATTGAGACAGGAGTTTCAGCGCCTTACCTATTTTCTATTAACAGCAAAGTAGGCAATAGACCTCACACTTACAAAAGAAAGAAAGAAATGGAGTAGAAAAAAAAAAAAACTTCGACCGGGATTCGATCCGAGGACCTCTATAGGTCCTAGACAAGATCCTTACCACTCAATGACAAAGATCCTTCTCTAGTCGGATTAAGCGATGAAGTTTGCCAACAAGTAAGACTCTCCTTTTTTTCGCTCTAATGAGCACTCTTCATTTAATCCAGTGCATTTTTCTAGCCGTCATTCTTTGCTCCCTCCTTTTGTTCCTAATTCCTTACTCCCTTTTTCCCGATTCCCTGCTCACTGCTCCCTCCTTGTTCTTATTTCCCTGCGTTCTGCGCCTTCCTAGTGACAAAATTCTCTTCTCACTGCTCTTTCTTTTTTATTCTTAATTCCCTGCTACCTCCTTACTTTCTTCTTCTTTGTCTTCTTTCTTATTCTTATTCTTCTTTCTTATTATTCTTCTTCGCGTCGTTGTCTTCTTTTTCTTCCTTTTTTTATTCTTCTTCATCTTGTGTTCCCTCCTCTTCCTCCTTACTCTTCTTCTTTCCCTTCTCCTTCTTCTTCTTCCTTCTTCTCGACTTTTTAGCTTTTCTTCTTATCATTTTTCCTCTTAAAATATTAGAACCTAAACCCCTCTAGATTAGTGTGTTGTTTTCGAGGCGACATCTTTATTTTTGTTCTTTGCCTTTCCTGTCTTACCTTCTACTCGTACAGTCGAACCTGGATAAGAAAGACGTCAAGAGAAAAGATATTAATTCTACTTTTGTCAGGTCTCTAGATATAGATAATTCATTTACATGTTCCATTCCGGGACGATAAGACCTTACCAGTTACAGTTCCCTCTATCAAAGGATCAAACCTCTTGAAAAAGACTAAAGAGTCCCTCGTTTAGGTCGAATTCTCGAACAACGTTCAAGATAAAATTCCACCCTTCTCATTACCAGGCGAGCGTTTTGATCATCACACCATCGAGGCAGGTTTTCTTTTTCTTAAAGAGGTTTTCGGGCAAAAATTACGAGACCTGAAAATTATTAGGTATTTCTCTCTAAAAGTTTTTTTTTTTCAGGTCTCAAACAAAAACACAAAAGATAGCACGGGAATCAGTGGCATCGAAAGTAAAAGAGAACATGAGAAAGGAAACAGGAAAGTATACGAAATAAGAGAAAAAGTTGAAGAAAACACGTGAAATCATAATGGAAAAAGTAGTGAAAAAAGTGAAATACCTAGGTAATAGATTTTGAAATGCCTAGGAAAAGTGAAATATGTTTTCAGGTCTCACTTATCCCGGTTTGACTGTACTACTCTTTCGTCTTCATCATTTTCTCTTTCTTCTTCATCTTCTTCTTTCTCCATCATCTTTCTGTTTGCTAGTTAAGGTAAAGTCATTTTAAAGTGTGGTTTTATAAGAAGAGAGAAGATAAAAAAGAAAGTAATTCGGTCTGTTAACCCTTTCAGGGGCTGAAGGGGCAAGATTTCAATTGTCTGAATTAATTGGTCAATTTTTCGTGATTATCACAACAAAGAGTGTCGACCCCGTCAATCGACCGTCGATGGATGATGGATGGTCGATTGACGTCGACTGAAACCGTACTCAGCCTCGACAACATAGATAGATCTCTTCACCGAACTGTCCGACTTACAGTTGAGAAGTTGCGGTTCCCCTCCATGCGCTTCCATCGGACTTCCCAGTTGACGTGGACTGTACCTACCTTATCAGATTACACAAAAGGTTATCACAGCCATTCCGGCGAAAAAAGAGTGTGAAGAGGTTGACAGATTAAAATGTTTGAATTATTTTCAAAAGTAAGAAAGAGCATGAGAGCAAGCAGAGAAAGAAAGAGGAGGAGGCGGAGGAGGAAAGAAAAAGGCGAAAGGGGGGGAGAAGAAGAGGAGGAAGAACACAGAAGGAATGGGAGGGAGGGAAATTATGTTGGAGGAGAAGGGGGAAGAGAAAGGAAGAAGATGAAGAAGAAGAGAATTTTTAATTTAAATGAAAAACAAAATGAGTAAGGTGAAAAAAAGAACAAACAAACAAAAACAAAAAAGATAACACGGAAACCAGTGGCATCAAAAGTGAAAGAGAACATGGGAAAGGAAACAGAAAAGTATACGAAACAAGGGAAAAAGTAGTGGAAAAAGTGAAATACCTAGGTAATAGATTTTGAAATGCCTATAGGAAAAGTGAAATATGTAGTAGTGAAAAAAGCGAAATAGTAATGAAGAAGTGAAATACATATTATTGAAAAAAGTGAAATACCTAGGTAATAGATGTTGAAATGCCTATAGGAAAAGTGAAATATGTAGTAGTGAAAAAAGCGAAATAGTAATGAAGAAGTGAAATACATATTATTGAAAAAAGTGAAATACCTACCTAGGTAATGGATTTTGAAATGCCTAGGAAAAGTGAAATATGTAGTAGTGAAAAAAGCGAAATAGTAATGAAGAAGTGAAATACATATCATTGAAAAAAGTGAAATACCTAGGTAAAAGATTTTGAAATGCCTAGGAAAAGTGAAATATGTAGTAGTGAAAAAAGCGAAATAGTAATGAAGAAGTGAAATTAATAATAACGAAAAAAGTGAAATAGTTTAGTGAAGTAGTGAATATGGGAACGTAGTTAGTGGAGGTACCAAAACTTTAAATGAAAATAGAAAACAAATAGCCATTTGGTAAACACGAGTTTACACAGTAACAGCTGTTGGGTGTGCTCTGTGCTTATTTTGTGTTGTTTTGGATTACGTGACTTTTGTATATTTTGTGTCACAACAAAGGTCGATGACCTTTGGTGCCTTTAGTCCAAGCCTTTGGATAGTAAAAATTTAAACATAACAGGCTTTTCCATTGAAATTCTAAATAGGTACCTAGGTATTTACCTACCTAATAATTGAAGGAAGGAAGCGAGTGTATTCTGTACTTCCAATCGGTACCAACCTCAGTGATGTAGACGATTAGGTACAGTCAAGTATAGTCAGGTGCGGTACGATACGGTAAGTTACGCTACGGTCACCTACGGCCATGCTTCTATGCATACGGCCATGCCTCAGCCACGCGCAAGCGGGCGGAGCCTGCTTGTGTGTAATTTAACACACAGCGTGCTGGGTCTGGCGCTAAGTCTAGATTGTATTTGGAAAACATTGCCTAAAGAAACTTTTTTAAGTATACAGGGTGTTTATATTGTCTGGCTTAGGGACGTTAAACAGGGAGTAGACCAGTTTAGTCTGGCTGGGGGGACTTTAAACAGGAAGTGTACCAGCTTGAATTTCCCTAGCTAAAGAAAGAGCAAAGGTTGAAAGCGAAGGCCATTCACTCGTAAAATTTGTGGCCAAAACCAAATGATCAACCTAGTTAGGGCTCATTGAGAGGCTGACAAAAAACACCGACCCCGTCTGTACACGGGAAAAGGCGAAGAAAAGAAGAAGACAGAGTAGAGTGTTCATAAAGTCTTGACCAGGCAAGACACTTTCATAAAATTTTGGGGGATTTTTTTTCTTTTTTTATGAAGTTGCGGCCTTAGTCTCCCATTGTGTTTGCAACCGGCCGCAATTTAAACTATCTTAAATAAGAATCCCCCACTTGTGACACAGTTTCTCCGCCAATAGGGGAAGCAACAAAAATTGGAAATTCTTTTTGATCGGTGATTTTTGTGTCAAATAGATCTCACTGATGATTAATATTAAAATTTAGACTGAAATATGTAATTTGGAATTTCGGCCCTAATGGCCTCCGGGGGTGAAAATGGATATTTCCAATTTTTATTTTTGGGTCTGGATTTCAATATGAATCATTAGTGGTCCTTGTTTGAAACACAAATCAGCACTCAAAATTAATTTCCCATTTTCGGTGCTTTCCCTTGTGGCGAAAGAACAGAGTACTACGTTTTATCAAGACCTTTAATATGATGTGTCGTCAGCAGAGATGTGCAAAATGCTTTTGAAAACCAATTTGAAATGTAAAATGCCTCTAGAAAACCAATTTGAAATGCAAGATGTAAAATTCTTTTTAAACTGTGTATTTCTTATGGAGATTTTAGCGATCAAAAATTGATATCTCAGGATCGGTTTAGATTTTCGCAAAATCCTTTCTCTAGGCTAGACCATAAAAGGATTATTCCTACCAAATTTCAGCTTTCTAGGTGTTGTGGTTCTGGAGATAGAGCGATCAGTGTGTGAATATGAAATGTGAAATGTGAATGAGTGAATGGATCTTGTTTTTATAATATAAGATTTTTTCGGAGTTTTGACCTCGGATTTGAATTTTTCCCAACTTTTTACATAGGAATCGACCATTTATTTATAATTTTTACCCATTTGCAACTGTTCCATTGTTAAATTAAGATTAATGTGTTGTCTGCAAGGGAGTTTTGCTCAGGACAGTTGATAATTTATTATGATGCCATCGCGTCATTAATGCCCTGGTTCTCATTTTTTCTGCTCTTCGACATAGAAACTTCATCTAAGTAAGCGCAACTGTTCTAACTAGGTAGGTATTCCATACCTCGGCTGGGATTGAACCCACGCCCTCCTGTTTACCAGGCGAGCGCCTTGACCACTACACCACCGAGGCATTGAATACTGAAGGGATAATGTTCGTTCTCGGAACGGCTGGCTTTCTCCTATCCTATCTTCCTTCTCTTATCTATGTCGGGACGATAAGACCTTAGCAGTTACAGTTCCCTCTACCAAATCTCTTTTTTAAAACAAAGAGAGATTACAATTTTTTATGGGAAACTATTTTTTCCGAAAAACGAAGAAGTTGTTTATTTCCCGTTGCTAGGATTCGACTGGTTATCAGGAGAGTAAATTATTACCAATTCTAATTACACCACTCATAATAACAATTTCTACTCGAATTTATTTTATTTTTACCATCATTATCATCTATATTTAGTAGGTATTTTGGTACAATACATACGAGAGAAGGTTTGAAGGGGGGTTCCAACTTCCTCGACAAGACATCTGACCAGTTAATGCTGCGGAAAAATGGATGAACTCGCACAGCTTCGCCATCGTTAGGACCTGAGCCAAGTCTCTGTGCTACTTGTCGCTTAAGTAACTTCCGTATGAGTTCTCTAGCGTCTGGTGTTAGATAGGGTGGTAGAATCAGTTTCCCTCGTAGTATCTTCTCGATGGTTTTCTTTCGGTTATCCGCAGTAAAAGGGGGCTGCAAGATAGGACAAATTAACTTTGTAATCCGTTATTCTTATTCTAGGAACGCATTGTGTATCTATATTAATAAAAGAGTAAACCCTGACTCATTCATTCATTCATAATCAACGCACAGACGAAACGGCTGGACCGATTTTGATGAAACTTCGAGAATAGCTTCCTTTTGATTTGAATAGGCCCACTAGGAACGGATTTTCCGAAACTCGCAGTGATTTCCAAACTTTGACCAAAAAACTACTAAAAATTGACCCATGGCCAAAACGGGTGGGTCAATTTACATCAAGTTTGTAAGTAAGATTGTCTTGCCTTTTAGTGAGTAAAGGTAAGAACGGATTTTTCAAAACTCGCAGTGGTGCCCAAATTAGGGACGAAAACCAATAAAAGTATAATATGGTGCCAAAATAGTATGGTCAGGTAAAATGGTACAGTACGGTGCGTTACGGTCAGGTAAGGTATGGTACGATACGGCACGGTACGGTTAGGGTCAGTCAAGTACGGTCAGGTACAGTTAAGTACGGTACGATATGGTACGGTCAGGTACAGTCAAGTACGGTCAGATACGGTACGTTACGGTCAGGTCCTGTACTACATGGTACGATACGGTACGTTCAGGTACATACCAAATTTCAAGTCTCTAGCTTATACCGTTCCCGAGATATTGTTAAATTACACCGAAAACCGCCAAAAAGCGGTAAAATGCCGCACCGGTCTTAACCAAAAGGATTGTTAAATTACACCGAAAACCGCCAAAAAGCGGTAAAATGCCGCCAAGCGTTGCATCGGTCTTAACCAAAAGTTTCGTGTCGCATTCTTGTCACATTTGACAGCTACATACCAAATTTCAAGTCTCTAGCTCTTACCGTTCTCGAGATATTTTGTTTACAGACACACACACGGACCAATGGCTCATCGAACCCACGGCCTAGCGCTTACAAGGCAGACGCACTACCAACTAAGCTAACTAGGCTGGCCATTTCACTTCTTGGATTTGGCGTTTTCTCATCTCAACGAACGTAACATTAGCGATTTTGGCTTCTCCACTATTCAGTCTTTTGTGGAGTTTTCCAAGCTTCGTCCCTGACTCCTAACCACATTGCCTGGGGTCCCTCATCCACCTCGGTGAAACTTTTGTTATCTTATCATTGTCATTCATATTGAAGTTTGTGTGTGGTTTTATATCCTCTTCCGTACCGAGGACCCTGTATGAAGAGGTTTGACAGAGGGAACTGTAACTGCTAAGGTCTTATCGTTCCGTCATCGATGGGAGAAGGAGGACAGGATAGGAGACAGCCAGACTTCTCAAGAACTAGTCTCATCATCTGTTTAGGATAAAGGCCACACCTGGAGGCTATCGAACCCGCGACCTAGCGCTTACAATGCAGGCGCTCTACCTTCCAATGTAACTAGAAAGTTGTATACACCAGTTCTCATCTCAATTCTCAATTGATCACTGAAGTTAAGCAACGATATCAGTCACTTTTATCCGGATGGGTGACCATCTGGACAATTGCATACTGCTGGCTTTTCCCGGCCCTCTTAAGGCTGGGTAGGGTCAATGTGAGGAGCTTTAAAGCTTGTCGCCCAATGAAGGGTGAGATTCGCGTCACTAAAAACCTTAGCTACTGAAATCCCCTAAAGATATTTTCTTTGCTTTCTTCAAATTTACAAAATGATGACGGGGGGTTTTTTTTTTTTTTTTTTTTTTTTTTTTTTTTTTTAAATTGGTTTTTTGAACTTTTATCGGAATCCAAGCCGAAGTTAGGAAAATGACCCAGAGAACCCTGTTGGAAATGATGAGATCTATCCTCTCTTAATAAAGGTGCTTATTAAGTACCTACATAAAATTAAAACAACAATGCGCCTTATCGAAATAAAAGGAAAAAACAAATAGGTACCTATAGATCAGACTGGGCTGTTTCTTACCAAGCAGTGTCCTCCAGAAATATGCCCTCTCGCTCCAGATGCATAAAGAGTTCTCCCCCACTTAAATATTCGAGGATAAGATAGAGTTTTCCTCCAGTTTGAAATGCATACATTAAATCTACGATGAACGGGTGCTGTACATGAAACACAAAAGATCATTTACAAATTGCAAAATGAAAATATTCAGAGTAAATCATTTCCGAGCCAAAATTATCAGGCATAACGTTGGTAGGTGAATGTAGGACCCTCCAATCTAAGCACAGAACTTTTGGAAAAAAAACATAGAACTTTGGGTAAGAACTTTCAAAAGGAAGAAATCATTTACCCTAATAAAGGGTGTCTCAATAAACGCAAGATTTATTTGATTGTTCAATAAAGCATGGATTTTCATGACAAAGGATAGATTTCTCACATGATTTGAGAAGTAAACAATATGAAATTATGTATGGAACAATAAAATCAGGCAAAAAAAAACTCCTCGACTTTGATTGCACATTCGTACTCTTTTGACAAAATTTTCCATGACAAATTAATTTTACCTTTGGAAGCATCATTGGATGTAAGTTTGTTGGTGTAAACCTGTGACTTTAGATAAACTCATAGAAAGTGGTTTAGGGGGGTCAAATCACACATCGTAGGGGCCAATTCTTGTCACCAAAACGGGAAATGACACAATCACGAGCATAAAAATGCTCGTGCAAAAGTGACAATGTGTCGATTTTACTATGCTAACGCGTTATTGAACAGATTAACAGTGTAGTGCTTCACAATGACTAAATTTGATTTGTTTACAATCCAGACATTATATCCAAACATTGCCAAGTTGAAATTGAGAGAAGGTTGAAGGAATTGAGATCCAGCATTTTCACCAGACACGAAAAACTGGGAATGCAGACTTGGCCTTAATTTTCTGATCTCACCACTTTTATAGGCCGACATTTTTGATAGGAACTTGGCCTTTTTTTCACATTAGTGTTTTTGTGGTGGATCTCGTTCCTTTTTTCTAAGTGTGTATTTACACATGATTAGTAGATAGGTACAGATCTTCTTTTTACCTAGTTAGGTATTTGCGAGCTTTTGAAATTTTTTCATGAGTTGTTGCTGTTATTATTGGCATTGTTGAGGGTGTCATCGACGTCGACCTCACCATCATCCAATATCTCATCTAATTCAGTCTGGGCTAGGTTATCAATATCTTCCAGGATCTTCTGTTGTTGAATAAGCAATTCAGGATCCACAGTCTCTTTCACTTCAGAGTCCGGAAGCAAATTACATACAAGTTCTGAAAATGAAAGCATAGATGAAGATGAAAAACAAATAAAATAAAAACAATCTTCTTCTTCTTTACCTTTTTCCATTCAAACGGGGTCGGTATTTCGTTTTTTCTAGTCCAAAATAAATAAAACAGTACCTAAAATAACTGTCAGTAAAAACCAAAAACCAATTTGAAATGTAAAATGTACATTTTGAAAATGGTTTTTTAAATGCTTTTTAAAATGGATTTTCAAACAATAACCCCTTGTAACCCTTGTACAAAAATTATGTTATTTACTAAAATTAAGTGAGAAAATACAGAAAAGCAGCAAGTCCAGGAAGTCAATGAAACTGGGCCCTTATAAACACCCTGTATAACATTACATGTCGTTACTTGAAACCCACCCCATTACAAACACCCTGTATAACAGTACATGTCGTTACTTGAAACCCACCCCATTATAAACACCCTGTATAACAGTACATGTCGTTACTTGAAACCCACCCCATTACAAACACCCTGTATAACAGTACATGTCGTTACTTGAAACCCACCCCATTACAAACACCCTGTATAACAGTACATGTGTTGTTGTTGTTGTTGTTGTTGTTGTTGTTGTTGTTGTTGTTGTTGTTGTTGTTGTTGTTGTTGTTGTTGTTGGTGTACAATAGTCCGTCCAGTATACCTTTTATTATTACTATTGTAATTCAATAAAGGAAGGACGGACTAAAAAGCGCTCAAAATACTGTTTAAAAATACGGTAAAACACCGCTAACCGTTGATCCGAGGTTAAATAAAATTACCATAATTATGGGGGTTTTCAGGTATGGTTTTGGGGGGGTCTACTCTCATAACTTTTTCGATATCTCTAACCGTTAAGTGAAAAACGCCAAAAAGCGGTTAATTCCGCCTGTGGGCGGAGCCCAATGCAACTTTTACCGATTTTCAGATTTTTCCCTTTACTTACTCATCAAGACCTACCATCCTGCCAAATTTCAAGTTTCTACGACGTCGGGAAGTGCCTCATAATTTTGATGAGTGAATCAGTGAGTCAGTCGTAAAATAAGCGATTTTCAAGCCGTTCTTTCTACCCCTTCCGGTAAAGCTAGAACTTCGGAATTTCGCAGGCTTAATGAGCAAGTATAACTTAACATATGGTCCAAATTTCATGACAATACCTCTTGAGAAGGTTGAAGGAATTAAGATTCAGCATTTTCAGCAGACACGAAAAACTGGGAATTCAGACTTGGCCTTAATTTTCTGATCTCACCACTTTTATAGTACGACATTTTTGGATAGGAACTTGGTCTTTTTTTCACATTTGTGTTTTTGTGGGGGATGTAATTCACAGTAGCAGTGATACCTATGTACAATATGTACATACATATCTGTCATCCTTGGGAAATGAACACCTTGTATAGGAGACTCTATGACGTGTAATATTAATTACGAGTAGGTACTTATATTTCAAAATATTATCATTCTTGTTGCGTATAATGTTGTCTTTATCTTTATGTTCGGTAATTAAAAACTCCCATCACCTCACAAAATGAATGCTTATCACAAGTAGCTCCCATAACAATATTCCTTGCTCCAAGATTTCCTGCGTTTTTCTTTCTCTCTCTACTCGAACTCTCTTTGTTACTCTCGTGGATCCTTATTTTGTCTTTTCCTCTTGGCCAATTTCCTTATCCTATAGGAAGGTTTTTTTTTTTTTTTTAAGAGGTTTGACAGAGGGAACTTTAACTGCTATGGTCTTATCGTCCCGAAATCGAGGAGAGAAGGAAGACAGGATAGGAGAAAGCCAGCCGTTTCCGAGAACGAACATTATCCCATCAGGATAAAATCCGCCCCGGGCGGGAATCGAACCCGCGGCCTAGCGCTTACAAGGCAGACGCACTACCAACTAAGCTAACTAGGCTGGCTCTCTCTCTACTCGAACTCTCTTTGTTACTCTCGTGGATCCTTATTTTGTCTTTTCCTCTTGGCCAATTTCCTTATCCTATAGGAAGGAAAGTAATTTAATCGGGTCAAATTTTCGATGGTCAGTTTTTAGTGTCGAAACACGTTTTGAAGTCCCTAGAGCTTAAATCCAAAGTTTCAGCCATTGGTCCGTGTGTGTGTCTGTCTGTCTGTCTGTAAACAAAATATCTCGAGAACGGTAAGAGCTAGAGACTTGAAATTTGGTATGTAGCTGTCAAATGTGACAAGGATGCGACACGAAACTTTTTGGTTAAGACCGGTGCAACGGTTGGCGGCATTTTACCGCTTTTTGGCGGTTTTCGGTTTAATTTAACAATATCTCGGGAACGGTATAAGCTAGAGACTTGAAATTTGGTATATAGTTCACAAATGTGACAAGGATGCAACACAAAACGTTTGGTTGCGATGGTTGCTGCGCTTGGCGGTATTTTGACTGCTTTTGAACAGATTTCATTTTTTTTTTTTTTTTTTTTTTTTTTCCCGAAATTTTGATGGATTTGTGTTCATGTTTACCCTACCTGATTACTCATTTGTCTGGATTAGTTCGTTTCAGACAAAAAACTTGAAAAGGATGTAAAAATGAAATTGATAAACTATCAATTTCATCCCTTGAGGCCATTTGGATTGAATATCTAAATTTAATTTTATGATTTGAAAATCAAAATGAATCATTAGTGGAACCTGATTGATGCACAAATCACAGATCAAAATTAATTTCAAATTTTTGCTACTCCCCCTATTGGCGGAAGAACGTCAAAAAATTAACATTTGAACTGCGGCACTGGTTGTCGGATCGAGCTCAAACTTGTAATAAAGAATTTAATTTTTTATGCTATTTAACATGGTGTCAAATCTGACGAACAGGTGCAGTGTTCCAGAGACTTCCACAAATACATTCTAGCAATTACCACCCCCGGATCGCGCTGTGCGCTCCCTTGGCTTCGTGGTTTTTATGAATTACTAGCCGAAATCCGTCGCTTCGCTCTGGATTTCTGCTAGTAAATCCTTAAGGCATGGCCGTTCATGTCACTCATCCATTTAGTGGTCTTGGAAAAACGAACCGGAAAATAGCATATAACCTTCACGGGAGTGCAAGCAATAAGTTCACAATGTTTCATAGCAATCGGATGAGCGGTTTGGCCAGGCATAAAGTTCGAATAAACACACACAAACAAATATTAATAAAAAAAAAAAAAAAAAAAAAAAAAAAAAAAATGCCGTTGGGACTATGTACTTAAAAAGACGCGTTCCACTAGAACGGCCATATCTTAGAAAAAGTTGAGAACTTTGGTGTTCTTCTGGCTATGTGAGAAGAAAATGACGTCGAATGGTTGTTGTGTATGATGGTGGTTTCGAACCAGTGTATTTAACTATTTAGGCCTTCCAATATTGGCTAGGGTGAATTGACCTCAGTCTTGGTTTTCGCTTTGATGAATCTACACAAAATAAATTCGTTCCAATGTTCTATTTTCAAAGTGATCTTTTCTTACTATATTAGAACTCCAACTCAACATGGTGTCAGAAGTGAAAGCTTTACCTCCTCTGCTTGTCAATGGGGATGGAGATGCGGCGGATGCTTGGAAGCTATGATTACGGGTGGAGTTTAGCCTTGAAAATTGTTGAGGTGTGAGACGGAGCATTGTCACGGTGGAACAGCAGTTTTTTCGTTGCAAAATGCTTGCAAACGGTTCATCTCGAATTATCAGCATGGATTTGTGCACCAGAGATCAACGGTGACCAACTTACTTTCATACCAACATGATATCTTACAATCTTTTGAATCTGGCCATTGTAGACATTGAGTGGAACCTTACCTGTGATAGGTACTGTATTGTTGCGATGTTACGTCGGAAAAGCTATTCATTGATACTGGAGCCCAGGTTAATGTTTTGCCTGTGAACTTGTTACTCCAGTTGGGATTATCCTATGATATTATAAAGAAAAATGCCAATATCAAGCTGAAGACATTGAGTGGAACCTTACCTGTGATAGGTACTGTATTGTTGCGATGTTACGTCGGAAAAGCTATTCATTGATACTGGAGCCCAGGTTAATGTTTTGCCTGTGAACTTGTTACTCCAGTTGGGATTATCCTATGATATTATAAAGAAAAATGCCAATATCAAGCTGAAGACATTGAGTGGAACCTTACCTGTGATAGGTACTGTATTGTTGCGATGTTACGTCGGAAAAGCTATTCATTGATACTGGAGCCCAGGTTAATGTTTTGCCTGTGAACTTGTTACTCCAGTTGGGATTATCCTATGATATTATAAAGAAAAATGCCAATATCAAGCTGAAGACATTGAGTGGAACCTTACCTGTGATAGGTACTGTATTGTTGCGATGTTACGTCGGAAAAGCTATTCATTGATACTGGAGCCCAGGTTAATGTTTTGCCTGTGAACTTGTTACTCCAGTTGGGATTATCCTATGATATTATAAAGAAAAATGCCAATATCAAGCTGAAGACATTGAGTGGAACCTTACCTGTGATAGGTACTGTATTGTTGCGATGTTACGTCGGAAAAGCTATTCATTGATACTGGAGCCCAGGTTAATGTTTTGCCTGTGAACTTGTTACTCCAGTTGGGATTATCCTATGATATTATAAAGAAAAATGCCAATATCAAGCTGAAGACATTGAGTGGAACCTTACCTGTGATAGGTACTGTATTGTTGCGATGTTACGTCGGAAAAGCTATTCATTGATACTGGAGCCCAGGTTAATGTTTTGCCTGTGAACTTGTTACTCCAGTTGGGATTATCCTATGATATTATAAAGAAAAATGCCAATATCAAGCTGAAGACATTGAGTGGAACCTTACCTGTGATAGGTACTGTATTGTTGCGATGTTACGTCGGAAAAGCTATTCATTGATACTGGAGCCCAGGTTAATGTTTTGCCTGTGAACTTGTTACTCCAGTTGGGATTATCCTATGATATTATAAAGAAAAATGCCAATATCAAGCTGAAGACATTGAGTGGAACCTTACCTGTGATAGGTACTGTATTGTTGCGATGTTACGTCGGAAAAGCTATTTATCTGATTGAATTTGTTGTTGTTCAAGTAGATTGTACGCCACTGTTGGGATTGCCTACTTGTAAAGAACTCGATTTAGTTCAAAGAAAGACCAGCAATTATGTGTCAGTGGAGGCGCACTCTATTCAGTCAGATCAGAACAATAGTATTGTTGATAAATATAACGATGTTTTCAGTGGTGTCGGAAAAGTTAACTGTAAACCATTTCATATTAAACTGAGAGAAAACGCTACGCCCAAAATTGATGTTACGAGAAAAGTTCCGTTTGGTTTGTACAAGCCTTTGAAGGAAGAACTTCAAAGGATGGAAGAACTTGGCATTATTGAAAAAGTGAACGCTCCTACAGATTGGGTGTATTCTTTGGTCATTACTAAGAAGAAAAATGGGAAACTGAGAACTTGTCTCGATCCACGTCACTTGAATAAGTTTATTGTGAAACCTCATTTCACTATTCCCACTGTAGAAGATATTTTTTCAAGACTGCATGGTGCTAAACACTTTTCTGTGTTAGATTGCAGCTCAAGCTTTTGGATGGTGCCTATTGATGAAGAAAGCTCCAACTTATGTGTTTTTGCTATTCCATTTGGCAGATACAGATATCTGCGTTTACCTTTTGGTCTCAATGTGTCCAGTGAAGTATTCCAGAATACTATATCAAGTATCTTTGAAAATGAGGACGGCGTTGAGCCCTACATTGATGATATTATCATATTTGGTAAAACAAAAGAAGAACACGACGGTAAACTTGAAAAAGTATTAGAGATTGCAAGAGTTAATAATATTCGTTTCAACCCTGAGAAATGTATATTCAATGTGTCTAAAGTAAAATTCCTTGGTCATATGATTGACGAAAACGGAATTCATATTGATGATGAAAAGGTCAAAGCAATTATGAATTTGCCAGCCCCTACAAACAGAAAAGAGTTGGAACGATTTTTGGGATCCATGAATTACCTTGCAAAATTTATTCAGAATTATTCGAGTCGATCTTCCCCCATAAGAGATCTTAACAAGAATGGTTTGTGGATTTGGGATGAAAATCATGAAAAATGTTTTCAGGAACTCCAAAATTGTATCTCCAATGCTTCAGTACTGAAGTTTTTTGACGTTAACAAAGAAGTAACTTTATCTGTTGACAGTTCCAGCTATGGTATTGGTTGTGTTCTATTGCAAAACGAACAACCTGTGGCGTTCTCGTCCAGAGCACTCAATTCATCACGAAAGAATTATGCTCAAGTTGAAAAAGAGATGATGGCTATTTTAGTTGGTTGTTTGAAATTCCACAAGTATATTTTCAATACAAAGGTTATTGTGGAAACCGACCACAAGGCTCTGGAAAGTTTGTTTAAGAAACCTTTAGCCCAGGTACCTGCTCGTATTCAGCGAATGATGTTAAAGATTCAGGCTTATGATTTGGAAGTAAAATATGTTCCTGGCAAATATTTATACTTGGCAGATATGCTGTCCAGAGCTCCATTACCATTGGAAGAGACAAGTCTTGATAATGATGAGATTATTGATCATGATGTTATTTGTCAAGTTGATTTAGTACACAAAAATGTGTGCTTTTCTAGTGAAAAGATTTTCTGTCCACCATAGTCGAGGATTTTTTTAATGTTCGTCTCGACCCTACCCCTGATTCCTTATCTAGATAGTGAGAAGCTTGAGAAGTTACAGAGTATTTACTTACTTTAACAGCTTCTAGGATATTTCGTTCAGCCTTGGTGTGTGCAGTGTCTTTTTGATTCCGGACAATGCTTGCCTTGCGTAGAACTTTCATAGCGAATATAGTGCCTGAGTCTTGGCCGGTAACTTTGCGAACTTGAAACACTTTGCCATAACCTCCTTTACCTGGAAATTAAACAAATCAACAGATCCCTCGATGGACATAACTTGGGCCAGCCACTCACTATCAGGTAGACCTGACAGGTGGTCCTTTTACGGTCAACGTCAAAGAAAAAGCAGCAGAAAATGATGAAAAATTTGACGCTTTTCGAAGTCAAATATCTCCGACTTACCTTAACATATTTGGATTTTTTTTTTTTTTTTTTACCTAATCTACTTTTGCGCCCCAACACACACATGCAATCCGTTTTCTTCCATCGTTTGCAGTTTTTCCTCTACGACTACCTGAAAACGGGTACTTTCTCTTTGGCATATATCTCTTAGTAGCGTTGTCAAATTGTTTTGATTTGGCGGGGCGAAGCGCTACAGCACTCCTAAATCACTATTTACGCATGTGAGCATCTAATATTTATTGCCCCCCCCCCCTCAAACCCCCATTAACATATCCCTAAAACTAGATAGAAATAGATCGTTTTTTTTTTTTTTTTTTTTTTTTTTTTTTTTTAAATTTCT
>NW_007378070.1:0-1198 GCF_000475195.1 Diaphorina citri | reverse complement strand
GAATTGATTCAATCCTCAGTCTTGGTTTTCACTCTGGTGAGTCTACACAAAATAAATTCGTTCCAATGTTCTATTTTCAAAGTGATCTTTTCTTACTACATTAGAACTCCAACTCAACATGGTGTCAGGAGTGAAAGCTTTACCTCCTCTGCTTGTCAATGGGGATGGAGAGGCGGCGGATGCTTGGAAGCTATGGTTGCCACCGTTTACAATATTTTTCCGAGCAAACGGCCATGATAACGCCGCGCCGGGAAAGCAGGTAGCTATGTTCCTTCATCTGATAGGAGAGGAGTGTCTGCATATCTTCAATTCTTTTGGCTTAGATGATAAGCTAGACAATAAGTCTTTGCAGTTAGAAGAAGTCATTTACCAGTTCACTGATCATTTTGTTCCGAAAAAGAATCTAACTTATGTTAGACATAAGTTCTTTACGAGAGATCAACAGGAGGGTGAGTCCGTTGAGAATTATGTAGCTGTGCTGAACAAAATGTCTTATGATTGCGAGTTTGAGAAGTTAAGAGAAGATTTGGTGAAAGATATATTGATTGTTGGGATGAGTAACGTTCAAGTGAAGGAGAGATTATTAAGGGAGGACAATTTAGATCTAGACAAAGCTGTTAGATTATGTAAAACTGCCGAGATTACGTCTGAGCGTATGAAAACATTGGACAGTGCGACGACTTCGGTGAAAGGCGTTAAAGAAGAGCCTGTGTATTACGTTCAGAGGTCCAATGTTGAGAAGCCTAGAAATACTCCTCGTGGAAAGAATAGAGTTTTCTCCTGTTACAGGCGTGGTGAACCTGGACACCACGCGAACAGATGTAGACGTGGTCGTCAGCAGAACAGAAGAGATGTTAATGTGTGCACGAGAGAGGTAGAAGACGAAGAAGATATTCTAGAGAAGAGTGGGGCGCAATATTTCGTTGGTGTGTTGGGGAGAAATGGTTGGAAGTCCAGTGACTGGTATGAAACATTGGCTGTTAATAATATTCAGTTCAAGAGTAAAATTGATACTGGAGCCCAGGTTAATGTTTTGCCTGTGAACTTGTTACTCCAGTTGGGATTATCTTATGATATTATAAAGAAAAATGCCAATATCAAGCTGAAGACATTGAGTGGGACCTTACCTGTGATAGGTACTGTATTGTTGCGATGTTACGTCGGAAAAGCTATTCATCTGATTGAATTTGTTGTTGTT
>NW_007378069.1:148347-160592 GCF_000475195.1 Diaphorina citri | reverse complement strand
TGGAAAGCGAAAAACTGAAAGCTGAGAGACAGAAGGCATGGGGTGGGGGTGGATGGAGGGTAGAGGGGTTTGGGTGTGAACCCTTGGGTAGGAGGGTGAAGAGGCAAGTGGGGTGTTTAGAGGAGAAAAAGACGAGGCAAAAATGGGAGAATAATGTTTCAATGAAGGTTCTCTGGAAATGTGTTTTATACTTTTTAAAGCATTGGAACGACACTGATGTTAACTTGAATTTTAGAGAAAAAAAGATTTTTTTTTCATTGTGATCTGCAATATTATTTTAGAGCAAAATTGATTTATGAATGGCAAAGCGACCATGAATCGCAAAACGAAAGCGCAAAGCGATTCATCCTAGCTGAAGAGGAGGCATTGTAGAGATTCAACTGAAATTATTCTTTGATTCGAGTGAGCGATTTACGAATTTTCCTGCGGAAGGTATTTTCTAGAGAGCTACCAAAGAAATCATCAATAACTGCTATAGAACCACTATAGCTGCTGTAGAATTTTCCACACTTTACCTAGACAATATTGAGGAACAGCCTTGTATGGAAACAACCTCCTTTATGTCTGTACATCCTACAGAGTACAGACATAACAATAAAATACGGAATTTACCGAATTTTCGTCCTTGATCCTTAAAAAAAAAAAAAAAACTTTCCATTTCCCATTGACCTTTTAACGTCAACTATTTTTCGTATTCGTCCCTTCTTTCCATCTCCTATTCGTATCTGCCCTTCCATATCCCATTCGTCCCTTTTCAACGTCAACTATTTTTCGTATTCGTCCCTTCTTTCCATCTCCTATTCGTATCTGCCCTTCCATATCCCATTCGTCCCTTCCTATATCCTATTCGCCCACACAGCACCATTTCTCATTGCAGAGCCTTTTGCCTTTGCAATTCAATTCCGCTTGTGCTTGTGCCAAATATTTTATATACATCTATACATCTTCCTCCTCTTGGCGCCACTGTATTTGTAGCTCCCCACAGTGTTGCATTATTTCCTCATCGGAGAACGACTTGTAAGCGAGCGCGATTAAGTACAGACTCACAGGTATAAAGTAGTTACGTTTAAATGTCTTTACTTCTAAATATCGTAAACTTGTGCTAATGATATTTGATCTTCTAAAACTGGAAGCTGCTGGAAACAACCTCCTTTATGTCTGTACATCCTACAGAGTACAGACATAACAATAAAATACGGAATTTACCGAATTTTCGTCCTTGATCCTTGAAAAAAAAACTCTCCATTTCCCATTGACCTTTCAACGTCAACTATTTTTCGGTCTTGCTGACAAATGATGTTCCTCTCCCTTCCTTCCGTGTAATATTCGTCCCTTCTTTCCATCTCCTATTCGTGTCTGTCCTTCCATATCCCATTCGTCCCTTCCTATATCCTATTCGCCCACACAGCACCATCTCTCATTGCAGAGCCTTTTGCCTTTGCAATTCAATTCCGCTTGTGCTTGTGCCAAAGATTTTATATACATCTTCCTCCTCTTTCCCCACACAGCACCATCTCTCATTGCAGAGCCTTTTGCCTTTGCAATTCAATTCCGCTTGTGCTTGTGCCAAAGATTTTATATACATCTATACATCTTCCTCCTCTTTCTCTCTCTCTCTCTCTCCTTCCTTCTCTATCTTCCCTTCCTCTCTGTCTTCCCCTCTACATAAAATTGTCAAGGCTGCAGTTTGATGTTTCCTCAATTCCTAGTAGATCTATACTTCTCAGTAAATTTTACAGTAATACCTACCTCTACATAACTATAGCCGCTAACCGTAGGTAGGTATATTCCTTTGTGTCAGATAAGTTTCATTTAGAAGGTAAATAATAATGAAAATAATAATAATAATAATAGGTACCTTAACCTTTGGTGTAAATATTGGTCGCTCAATAATACATTATCTATAGCCGCTAACCGTAGGTAGGTATATTCCTTTGTGTCAGATAAGTTTCATTTAGAAGGTAAATAATAATGAAAATAATAATAATAGGTACCTTAACCTTTGGTGTAAATATTGGTCGCTCAATAATACATCATTACCTACCTAACCCTTAGTCCACTGAAAGTTGGCGTCGTCGACCGACGAGGTGAATCTTTGATGTCAAGGCAGTGCAAGGTTTCAATTGACGCGGCGAAAAACTGAAAGCTGAGAGACAGAAGGCATGGGGTGGGGGTGGATGGAGGGTAGAGGGGTTTGGGTGTGAACCCTTGGGTAGGAGAGTGAAGAGGAAGAGGCAAGTGGGGTGTTTAGAGGAGAAAAAGACGAGGCAAAAATGGGAGAATAATGTTTCAATGAAGGTTCTCTGGAAATGTGTTTTATATGTTTTACTTTTTAAAGCTTTGGAACGACACTGATGTTAACTTGAATTTTAGAGAGAAAAAAAAAGATTTTTTTTTTTTCATTGTGATCTGCAATATTATTTCTGAGCAAAATTGATTTATGAATGGCAAAGCGACCATGAATCGCAAAACGAAAGCGCAAAGCGATTCATCCTAAGCTGAAGAGGAGGCATTGTAGAGATTCAACTGAAATTATTCTTTGATTCGAGTGAGCGATTTACGAATTTTTCTGCGGAAGGTATTTTCTAGAGAGCTACCAAAGAAATCAAATCATCAATACCAGAATGCGAGAGACCTTCTTTTAATGGAAGGTGCCGCTCTAGATACATACGTATACATCGGCAGTAGCTGCTCGTAAGAAATACCAAATGCCAAAGCTATACGCGACGCTGTTTCCATTACCTGTTTCGATGGCAACAGATGAATTTGGGAAAGCTTCTCGCACAAAATTTGTATATGAATATGAAAGCAGGGAAAGCGGAGATACAGAAAACATAAACATGTCTATCCCAGGTATCATGCAGGGTCGCTAACATTGGAGCCAAGGTGCTACGAGTAAGTCTAACAATTAGCTATTCTTCGCAACATAAAATGAAATAAAAAACAAGTCTTTTGACCTTAAGGCCTGTTCAAGATAGTCGAACGGCCGTCGATCGACGAGGTGGACGGTTGAGTGGTGGCAGTGTGAACGATTCAGTAGACATCAATCAAGAGCTGGTTGACTAAATATGTCTGGACACACCTTTACCGTTCTTTTGTTTACAGACAGACACACACACACATCCACTAATGGCTGAAACAGGTTCCGGGATTTAGGCTTTAGGGACCTCAAAACGTGTTTTGGCACTAAAAACAGACCGTCGAAAATTTTGGCGAATACATTAAGTAGCTACCTACTTTCTCCGTTGGGTATGAAATAAGGAAAATGAAAAACCAAAAATATACTAGGTAATTTATTTTCCTTGGAAAAAAATGTTAGCTCCGGCCCCCTTAAGGAGCCCGTGCTAGGGGCAAATGGCACCGGATGGACCCCCCTAATAAGTTCGTCCCTAAATGAAGCAACAAATGAACTGTTAAAGCGAGAGGGCATGACAAGAGAGTCTCTCTTTTCGCTACTTTCTGTATCCCCTTATGTAAGTAGCTTCCAACCTGCAACGTTTAACTGGTTTAAGGTATGTAGGAAGAATGCTAAAGGGTGACCTTTGCGTTTTAAGTGTAAATTAGCGGTGAATAACTAAGATACAAACTGAAACCAAAACCAAAACCTACCTAAGTACCTAGCCTTAAGGGAACTACACATTAGACAAACCGGACTGCATTAGAACAACTAGAATATTCTCCGGACCAAAATTTGGTCCGCCAAACTAGTGTGTATAGTCTAAAATTTGGCCCGCTTAACTAGTGTGTAGTCTAAAATTTGGTCCGGACTCCGGCGGACCAAATTTGCCGCCGCACCGGGTCATTACCTGCCCAATTCAATTTATTTGATGGAGAGAGAAAGGGAGAGAGAGAGAGAGAAAAAGACAGAGAGAGGGAGGGAGAGAAATAAGAGAGAGAGAGAGAGAAAGACAGACATACCAAAAAAAAAGGAATAAATTTTAATTAAACTCAGAAAAGCACTTAGAATAATATGAAATTATTCGCCTATGGTAGGTAAATACCACATAAGTTTTTTACTTTTTTTTTTTTACTTCCATATAGAATTTTCTTTGTTCCCCCCTCCCCCCTCAAGGCAACCCCATGCAAACTATGACGTCATAGGGGTTCAGGGAACTCTACTGAGTTTCCGAAAATAAATTTAAATTAAGTTTAAACGGAGCACTTAAGGGAACCCTGAATGGAAGGGGGGTTTAGGGATAGGAATTCGAGTTTTTTTTACGAATGTGACCAATTTTCTTTTTATTTTGCAAAGGAAAAGGAAAGGTTTGAAAAATGTAAGAATAGGTAGGTGTGGTAGTTACATATATCTAGAATCTAGATACTAAAGTCCCTACCTATAGGTTATATTGAAGGGAAAGGATGGGAATATCTATTTCCAACTTTCACACACCTATTAGGTAGGTATCCATATAACATATAACTTTTCGTGCATCTATTCTACCTCTTGCCAATTTATTTGCAAAGTAGAGTCAACGAGTTCTTTCAATGGTACAGAGGAAAAATAGGCGACAAGACGTCCAAAAATGATAACAATCCCTGAATTTCCTGTCATAAGGAAAACTTCAAACTTCCGCCTACCTGGTTTTTCTTTTTTCCCGGCCCATAAAAGAGTAACCTGTAAATTCCCCTCGTCTCACCAGGTCTCAAAAAATCGAACTTTTCCTGGAAGAGGCCATTAGATAAAAGCCCGAACTGGAGGTAAAAATGTTCGAAAATTTTCCACGAGGCAGGAAAAAATTTTCATTGGACTATACCATGTTGGAGATTTGAGTTTTTGGGAACAGTAGTTTTTTGGGTGACCTCTCGATGATTAGGGCCCGGTTTTAGTCCGATGGTTAAGTTAACCGGATTAAGGATTAGCCTCCTAATTGGTTAACTGGTAGGTAGGTATTTGTCCACTTGCTGATGTCCATCCAATTAAAATAACAATAATAATAAAGATTGCCGATGACTAGATATTGCAAAAATATTAGCATTGGATTACAAGATTTCATAGTAATAAGACGCTTGCTGATCAAGGAGAAGGTCACAGGGTTCGATTCCCGGAACCTACTAAAGTATCAGATAAGTTTTTAGTTCAAAATTTCTAGAAGGACCGACCCTAAACCATAAGTTCAGTGTTAATCTAGTATCCTGTGAGTTCATCTACTATCCCATTAAGAGGATACCAAGAGGTGTCATCAAGGCCAAAGAGCTAGCTCAGGGCCCCCGAGTCGTAGGGGTCTGTTGAGGGATATTCAGGTACATAATTATGTCATTGTACCCTACTTCCTGAGACGGACGTGACCGTAGTCCCATTCAGGTACCCTACCTAAAAAGAGCCAGTGTTATTGTCTGTGGCTTGACAGGGCTGGTTTTGTCTCAGTTTTACGTCCTCCAGCGAGACGAAAAAGGTTTATTACTATTAGAACTTAACTCGGGATAAGTGTTTTCCTTCTCAGGATAAGGGTTTTCCTTCATTTCTTGGAAATATGAGGTTCATCTCGGAGCTAATTTTTCTCGATTTCCTGTAAAACTTCGAAAATTATTTAATATTTTCCAAACAAGTGACTCGTGCTTAATACGATCCCACGCGATAAAGAAGTTTTTTGAAAAGCTAATCCTCCAGAAGAAGTTTCAGGTAAAAGTCTGTATCAAAAAGAAAATTAGAAAATATGTACAGCTAACTCCGTTATTCAAGTTTTGTTATTAGTTGGAGAAAAGAAAGGAAAAAAAATAATAATAATAAGCATAACAGGCATAACTTCAAGTAAATCCTCCTTACAGTAGCACGGAGTATTTATGTTTAGTTTAGCTGTCAAAAATAGAATCTTCAGTAGTACCTACCAACTAAAATGTGTTAATCCCCAATAAAGGCTCTTCACCCCCGGGGTTTTCGTGTGAACTTCATGTGTGTATATGTATATCAAAAAACCTTTACAAGGCATAGAAATCGGTCTAGATTTTTCAATGGGTGGAAATATCCTTCTTATGATCTCCTAAGTCCTTAAGACAGTCGGAGAAGGTGGTGTTGATGGTTGATACCTCTCAATCCTTCCAAAACCGAGAGATAGGTGGCATGCCTATCTCAAGGACAAGGAAAGTAAAGTAATAGACAGATTTACAACTATAAATGTAAGTCCAAAGTGGTATTCAGCCCAAGATCGACGTTTTTAAAACTCAAATTTTGCTCGATTTTCATTTGGTTTCAGACTCTGCTTCTGGTTGCTGTGGCTTGCTTCCTGGTTGCCATAGTAACGGTTCAAGCTCAATATAGGTATAGACATGGTTGTAGGTAGGGTGGAGGGGGGAGATGGCTTTGTAAATAAAATCAGTGCTGTATACCGAAACATTGTGCAAAACAGATAATTATGTTGTTTCTTTTTTAAGGCTTTTTTTTAGGTTTCATAGAGGGGACTATAACTGCTAAGGTCTTATCGTCCCGAAAGCGAAGACAGGATAGGAGAAAGCCAGCCATTCCGAGAAAGAACCTTCTATTCTATTCTATTATGGGACTGGCACTGGTTGCTCCTCTCCCGAGAGAGTATGCAATTAACAGATTAACACTGCGACCTCTGTAGATCTATTGTGACCAAAGTCTGATGAGGGATATTCAGGTACATAATTATGTCATTGTACCCTATTTCCTGAGACGGACTTGACCGTAGTCCCATTCAGGTACCCTCAAGAGCCACTGTTACTGTCTTTGGCTAGACAGGGCTGGTTTTGTCTCAGTTTTACGTCCTCCAGCGAGACGAGAGAAAGAACCTTATCCGTTCCGAATAAAATCCACCCCGGGGCGGAAATCAAACCCGTGACCTAGCGCTTACAAGGCAGACGCGCTACCAACCGCGCTACTTATTGCGGGATTCTCACACAGTGAGCTCTTCCACCCAATGTATCTCTATCATATTTTTGGTTCCGTCCAGTGACATTAAAGGCTAGAAACGTACATTTTGCGTCGGTTTCTTATAATGGAGTTAAGTGGTACCTACCTAAACCTAGATGGCGAAATTCTCAATTCTGATAAATCTGAAAGGGAATTAAAGGAAGGAGAAAGGGAATTTGCTATGTATATAAATAATAGGTTATCTAAAGGGGAGAAAATTGAAGTGTTTGCCGTGTTTTTCGGGGTAGGTTCCAAATATTTTTGGTAACTGGGAAAAAATGTGAGTTCAATAGCAAGGAACTTTAGTAAGCTGGGTATTTTTTTATTTATTATTATTATTATTATTATTTTTTACACGGTAGGTATTTCCCACAAAAACCAATTACCATTAAGTATAGACGGTAGAACCGTAAGGTAGGTAACAATGCGAATAAGTTCTAAGATTCCATAGGCATGTAATTTTCACACAATTCCGAGACTCATTTGTAGCAACCACAGGGAAACAATAATACTTACATTTTCTACATACACTTTAACCTCTGGGATTCAGGAACTGACCATTACCTTGAGATTATCCACCAGAAGTAAATCTGTGATGATGAGAGAAAGGCATTTGGTCCTCTCCGCACTAATCCAAAACAAATACATCTTAGGTAAATGATCAAACATACCTTGAAACACAAATACAAAAACTGAGGCCGAGCAAAGGGAACTAAGCACCTGTATTTTTCACTGAGACTAATGATATTTACACTTGCAAAAAAACCTTCCTTATTCAAACCATTACCTCAACTAATGCACAATAATACATGTGATTGAGCAAGGTATTTCTGTTTCGAAATTGGCTGAGGTACAAAGTACCAACTATTACACGTTGGTACATACCAATCATGAAATAAATACCCATTTCCTATCACAACTATGTATAATTCAAGAGTTTTCCTTCACAAACAAAACAATCATAAAGGCATCAAAATTCATTTATCACTGTTTTATGACTATACACCGTCTCGCACATTACCTACTGTAATAAGCACCTAAATAATTAGTAATTAGTTTCCAAGGTTGGAAGCTGTGTGGTTTTAGACCCAAGTGCAAGCAATAAGTTCACAAAGTTTCATAGCAATCGGATGAGCGGTTTGGCCAGGCATAAAGTTCGAACAAACACACACACAAACACACAAATATTCATTTTTATATATTAGATAGCAATTTCCCTTTCTCCTTCCTTTAATTCCCTTTCAGATTTATCAGAATTGAGAATTTCACCATCTAGGTTTAGGTAGGTACCACCTAACTCCATTATAAGAAACCGACGCAAAATGTACGTTTCTAGCCTTTAAATGTCACTGGACGGAACCAAAAATATGATAGAGATACATTGGGTGGAAGAGCTCACCGTGTGAGAGTCCCGCAATAAAGCCTTAAAAAATTACAGCCTAGATAGCTTGGTTGTTATCGCATCTGCCTTGAAAGCGCTAGGTCGCGGGTTCGATTCCCGCCCGGGGCAGAACGGATAAGGTTCTTTCTCTCGTCTCGCTGGAGGACGTAAAACTGAGACAAAACCAGCCCTGTCAAGCCACAGACAGTAACAGTGGCTCTTGAGGGTACCTGAATGGGACTACGGTCAAGTCCGTCTCAGGAAGTAGGGTACAATGACATAATTATGTACCTGAATATCCCTCATCAGACACTGGTCACAATAGATCTACAGACGTCGCAGTGTTAATTGCATATTCTCTCGGGACAGGAGCAACCAGTCCCATAATAGAATAGAATAGAAGGTTCTTTCTCGGAATGGCTGGCTTTCTCCTATCCTTTCTTCGCTTTCGGGACGATAAGACCTTAGCAGTTATAGTCCCCTCTATGAAACCTAAAAAAAAGCCTTAAAAAAGAAACAACATAATTATCTGTTTTGCACAATGTTTCGGTATACAGCACTGATTTTATTTACAAAGCCATCTCCCCCCTCCACCCTACCTACAACCATGTCTATACCTTTGTTTTACATAAGATGGTTTCGCCCATTGACATTTAAAATTTTACCTCTTCCCTTTCTCCCTTTAACCTTTTTTCCCTCCTGTCTCCTGTTATCTCTCTTGTCATGCCCTCTCGCTTTTACAGTTCATTTGTTGCTTCATTTAGGGACGTTCTTAGGGGGGTCCATCCAGTACCATTTGCCCCTAGCACGGGCCCCTTAAGGGAGCCGGAGCTAACATTTTTTTTTTTCCAAGGAAAATAAATTACCTAGTATTTTTTTGCTTTTTCACTGATTCACTTTCCTTATTTCATACCTACCCAACGGAGAAAGTAGGTAGCTACTTAATGTATTCGCCAAAATTTTCGACAGTCTGTTTTTAGTGCCAAAACATGTTTTGAGGTCCCTAAAGCCTAAATCCCGGAACCTGTTTCAGCCATTAGTGGATGTGTGTGTATGTCTGTCTGTAAACAAAAGAACGGTAAAGGTGTGTCCAGACATATTTAGTCAACCGGCTCTTGATTGATGTCTACTGAACCGTCCACACTGCTAGGATGTACAGACATAAAGGAGGTTGTTTCCATACAAGGCTGTTCCTCAATATTGTCTAGGTAAAGTGTGGAAAATTCTACAGCAGCTGTAGTGGTTCTATAGCAGTTATTGATGATTTCTTTGGTAGCTCTCTAGAAAATACCTTCCGCAGAAAAATTCGTAAATCGCTCACTCGAATCAATAATTTCAGTTGAATCTCTACAATGCCTCCTCTGTAGCCACACTGCCACCACTCAACCGTCCACCTCGTCGATCGACGGCCGTTCGACTATCTTGAACAGGCCTTAAGGTCAAAAGACTTGTTTTTATTTCATTATTTTATGTTGCGAAGAATGGCTAATTGTTAGACTTACTCGTAGGACCTTGGCTCCAATGTTAGCGACCCTGCATGATACCTGGGATAGACATGTTTATGTTTTCTGTATCTTCGCTTTCCCTGCTTTCATATTTATACACAAATTTTGTGCGAGAAGCTTTCCCAAATTCATCTGTTGCCATCGAAACAGGTAATGGAAACAGCGTCGCGTATAGCTTTGGCATTTAGATATTGCTTTGGCCCGAAAGACGGGTGTGTCGTGTTTCTTTTTACTTTCTTTTGGATCTGTTTCGTTTGAATCTGCGAGAATTTTTGGTCCTGTTTGATTGGCATTGGATACTAGATTAACACTAAACTTATGGTTTAGGGTCGGTCCTTCTAGAAATTTTGAACTAAAAACTTATCTGATACTTTAATAGGTTCCGGGAATCGAACCCTGTGACCTTCTCCTTGATCAGCAAGCGTCTTATTACTATGAAATCTATGAATTGACGCGACGGTCGATCGACGGCGTCGGCTATGTGTGGACACAGCTTTTGACAAAAATTCTTCCCTATTGCAAAAAAAAAAAAAATCAGAAAATGAGCAAGCATTCAGTAGGCTCTCGCGAACAGCAAGGTTAACTTGCCCGCATTTACAATTTCAGAAACTTGTGCCAAGAAAGCAGTTTTTGTCCAAAACATAGATACCAATTGACGCGACGGTCGATCGACGGCGTCGGCTATGTGTGGACACAGCTTTTGACAAAAATTCTTCCCTATTGCAAAAAAAAAAAAAAAATCAGAAAATGAGCAAGCATCCAGTAGGCTCTCGCGAACAGCAAGGTTAACTTGCCCCGCATTTACAATTTCAGAAACTTGTGCCAAGAAAGCAGTTTTTTGTCCAAAACATAATCAAGAACATTTCCCAAGTTCGCAGATAACAGATAAGATATTAAATACATACAGATGATAATGGATTTTCTAGAAACTAATCAAGAACATTTCCCAAGTTCGCAGATAACAGATAAGATATTAAATACATACAGATGATAATGGATTTTCTAGAAACTTTTTTTTTATTCTCAATGGAGCAAAATTGAATGGGATTTTATCCATTATGTTTTATGGTTTATGTTGCATCATGCGCTTTTCAGCGTTTCAATTTCAGTCCCGTAGCTCTAAAGTTTGGTTGGGAAAATACTGAGATGCCCTGAAGGTCAAAGTACAAGGGTACAATATGTTGATAAAATACATGATTTAATTTTTGCTTATCTTTCAAAATCGTTTAACATTACTGCCAACTTCGATTAAAAACTCTGTTTTTAGAAAGATTCAGGTGTGTCCACACGTAGTCGATCGACGGGTGGTCGACTATCGACTAAGTGTGGACACGCCTTTAGAACACGTAATGATCAGAAAAATAAAAATAATCTATTAGTGAGGAAGGAAATAACGAAGGGCGGGAAAGAGATTAGAGAAAGATGAATGAAATTGTAAAATAAAGATGAATGTGAGAAAGAGAGGCAGAAAACGGCCAAATGGAAGAGCTAGGCAAGGACTCGAGAGAAAAGAAACTAGAGAGAAAGGGAGGGGGAGAAAGAGAGAAAGGGAGGGGGAGAAAGAGAGAAAGGGAGGGGGAGAAAGAGAGAAAGGGAGGGGCAGAAATAGAGAAAGGGAGGGGGAGAAAGAGAGAAAGGGAGGGGGAAGAGAGAGAAAGAGAGAAAGGGGGAGAGAGAGGGGGGAGAAAGAGAGAAAAAGAGAAAAATAGAGAGAGAGAAAGGGAGGGGGAACGGGAGAGAGAGGGGGGGAGAAAGAGAGAATTAGAGAAAGGGAGAAAAATAGAAAGAGAGAGAAAGGGAGGGGGGGAAGAGAAAGGGGAGGAAAAACTAAAGTATACATACTCCTCGAACTTTAACCTTTCAAGTTGAACTTTTGTTCCCAATTCCCTCCTCTCTCTCTCCCTCTCTCTCTTTTCGCTACTTTCTGTATCCCCTTATGTAAGTAGCTTCCAACCTGCAACGTTTAACTGGTTTAAGGTATGTAGGAAGAATGCTAAAGGGTGACCTTTGCGTTTTAAGTGTAAATTAGCGGTGAATAACTAAGATACAAACTGAAACCAAAACCAAAACCTACCTAAGTACCTAGCCTTAAGGGAACTACACATTAGACAAACCGGACTGCATTAGAACAACTAGAATATTCTCCGGACCAAAATTTGGTCCGCCAAACTAGTGTGTATAGTCTAAAATTTGGCCCGCTTAACTAGTGTGTAGTCTAAAATTTGGTCCGGACTCCGGCGGACCAAATTTGCCGCCGCACCGGGTCATTACCTGCCCAATTCAATTTATTTGATGGAGAGAGAAAGGGAGAGAGAGAGAGAGAAAAAGACAGAGAGAGGGAGGGAGAGAAATAAGAGAGAGAGAGAGAGAAAGACAGACATACCAAAAAAAAAGGAATAAATTTTAATTAAACTCAGAAAAGCACTTAGAATAATATGAAATTATTCGCCTATGGTAGGTAAATACCACATAAGTTTTTTACTTTTTTTTT
>NW_007378069.1:113274-148322 GCF_000475195.1 Diaphorina citri | reverse complement strand
TCGCCAGAAAAATTCGTAAATGCTCACCTCGAATCAATAATTCAGTTGAATCTCTACAATGCCTCCTCTGTAGCTAGGATGAATCGCTTTGCGCTTTCGTTTGCGATTCATGGTCGCTTTCCCTATAAAAAAAAAATTTTGCCAAAAAAAAAAATAAAAAACAAAAAAAAAAAAAAAAAAAAAAAAAAAAAAAAAAAAAAATCAAGTTAACATCAGTGTCGTTCCAATACTTCCAATGCTTTAAAAACTCAAACACAAAAAACACATTTCCAGAGAACTTTCATTGAAACATTATTCTCCCATTTCAAACCTCGTCTTTTTCTCCTCTAAACACCTCACTTGCCTCTTCCTCTTCACCCTCCTACCCAAGGGTTCACACCCAAACCCCTCTACCCTCCATCCACCCCCACCCCATGCCTTCTGTCTCTCAGCTTTCAGTTTTTCGCTTTCCACGAATTGCCCCACACCCCAACATGAAACGAGATTCTCAATGGAAAGCTCTCTGACGAAATGACACTTGACCTGATATTATGTTGAATATGGATTTCCTGGACTTGGTGAACATTTTGAATATTGGTGAGGATATCTTTTTCAGTTCTATTTACGTAACTACGTATATGTTGAGGGTATATCCACCTGTGGGTAGCAGAACATCTCACTACAATCATACTTGTAACCTAGAGGCTAGAAAGCTCTTCGAGGAGCACCAGTGCTCCGCGGAGCACAGTTTGAGAACCACTCCCAAGGGTTCACACCCAAACCCCTCTACCCTCCATCCACCCCCACCCCATGCCTTCTGTCTCTCAGCTTTCAGTTTTTCGCTTTCCATGAATTGCCCCACACCCCAGCATGAAACGAGATTCTCAATGGAAAGCTCTCTGACGAAATGACACTTGACCTGATATTATGTTGAATATGGATTTCCTGGACTTGGTGAACATTTTGAATATTGGTGAGGATATCTTTTTCAGTTCTATTTACGTAACTACGTATATGTTGAGGGTATATCCACCTGTGGGTAGCAGAACATCTCACTACAATCATACTTGTAACCTAAAGGCTAGAGGGCCTAGAGGACACATAACCCAGAATGCGAGAGACCTTCTTTTAATGGAAGGTGCCGCTCTAGATACATACGTATACATCGGCAGTAGCTGCTCGTAAGAAATACCTAAGTACCTACTTATGGGGACTTTTATTTCGTACTTTTCAGCTAAGGGCTCCTTGATTTTCATTGTACTCGCTAGGTACAAAATTTAGAAACAAGTAACCCGATCATGAAAAAACCTGTCACAATTTCAGACCTTTATACTTTCTAGCCACAGGTTGCCCGTTGGAAATCTTTCCTCAAACCTTTTCTCATGTTTTCAAGTATAGGACTAGAATTATTATTACATATAGGTACTCGTATGTATATTTTATTTTGATTTTACACAATATTTCCTCTCAATTATCATTATAAATATTATTTCCGCTGCCGGCAAAACCCATCAAAAATCGCCGGCCGGCTTTGAAACTTTCCTTTTCCGATGCCGGGGAAAGGTTTCTCCTTAAGGTTGTTCGCTTTCTATTTTTATGAATGAAAACAGAGCAAAAGCCGGGGAAATCAATACCTTCTGACGTCAGCAATAGTGGTTGCCATAGATACCTGTTGCTTGATGACGTCACTGCGACGACTTACGTCATTCCTGTTTGTTCTCTCATTAAATAATTTTTCGTTCATGTCTTCATTCATTCAACTTTGCTGGAAGGTATTTTTCACCATTCCAGATTCCAGTTAAACAGTATGAAGTATGTATTAGATAGATCGGTCCTTTTTTTCTGTAAGGTGGTATGTTTGTAGGTACCTTAAATTCTTGAGCACCAACATCTATGAATTTATTAATTTCAATAAATACTGTTCTTGCTCCTCAGGTCAAGAAACGGCCAAAATATTCGTCTGCAGAAGATTGATTTGAAGTTCGAAGAAAAACAGCCTTTTCATACCAGGAATACAGAGTTGGTTTTCTAAAAACCAATTTATCGGTCATTTTATCGGGTGGTCCAACCACCTACAGCTTAGTAGCGAGATATTCCAACCAGGCAAAAATTTGGTTCTTAGTATGCTTTCTTATGGTAATCACTCCACATCCCAAGTCCTGCCTGTGTCCTTCTGTCTTTTTGGTTTGGTTATAGAGATTGCCGAGATGAGGAATCCCGATAAGGAATATGGAACGCAGACTTGATGGGGGCGGGGAGGGGGGGGGGGGGGGGGTGACTCCCCTGTAGGAGAGACGAGGTTCATTGAGGCCAGCAGAGTTCATTGATATTTCCATTGTTTTTTTTTTGAGAGATGGAGATTGAAACATGGGTGATTGATTGGAATTACTTAAAGCTCTCTTGAGTCTTTATTGCTTTTTTTTTCAGCAATAAGTTCCCTCTGGAAACATTCAGAGTCTTTATTGCCTACCTGTGTATCTGTGTAATCTGCTGTGTATGTAAAGGCATTTTTTCCATCTTCGATTGTTTCTCTTTATTGTGTACCTCCGTTAATAAACAACAGATATAGGTACGTACATTTAGGCTCATGTAATTACTTTCAGAAACAAATTTAGGTCAATTTACAATTTTACACTAAGAAAGAACGACATGAAACCCTTGTATCAGGTTTTGTGCTCGGCACATTGCATACATTCAAAATTATACGGCATTCATACGAATCTTTCGTTCATGTTGTCTGATCGGTAAATGGTTCCAGAAGTCTTCGGTTCGACTGGTACTTTGTGGGTCTGCTGGATCCATCTTCGATTGTTTCTCTTTTTTATGTACCTCCGTTAATAAACAACAGATATACGTACATTTAGGCTCATGTAATTACTTTCAGAAACAAATTTAGGTCAATTTACAATTTTACACCAAGAAAGAACCACATGAAACCCTTGTATCAGGGTTTTGTGCTAGGCACATTGCATATATTCAAAATTGTACGGCATTCATACGAATCTTTCGTTCATGTTGTCTGATCGGTAAATGGTTCCAGAAGTCTCCGGTTCGACTGGTACTTTGTGTGTCTGCTGGATAGATACTTTTCATCTAATGCCCTTTTTCCATACGACATATTCCAATACATAACCCTATCTAATTAGCTAATTACCTATACCTATATCGATATCACAAACCAAAATCACGCCCCGGGAAGGGAGTTTTTCTCGTTAATTTTTTCCACTACTTATTACATATCAACTATTATTATTGAAAGGTTAAAGAGTCAGGCCAGAACATAAAAAATGTCCATGAAAAAATTCAAGGTTTTTCTTTGGCAGAAAATTTATCATCCATCCGATTCCAAAGTTAAAAAAAAATCAGTTTTTAACATCATAATTGAAAGTTACAAATTATCTTCATCAATAGTTTGCTCTCGACGATGATCTAATGGTACTTTCACTCAGGTCGATCGTTAAGTCCACTTAGCCTACGCGGATTTCCTAATCGGGACAAAACTTGGAAAAAACCAAGTTCATTCATTTGGTCGTTTTGGTAGATTAGATCTGGCAAGTCCCTCCCCTCAACGTGAAAAGATTTAATAACAAAGTCTCTGCTACTTTGGCCGTGTGGACCCTTTCGGTCGCATCACGTAGTAGTTTTTCCAAAGAGGTAGAAAACCTTTGGTGTATACTCCCCGCTCGAACAGCCTAACTTACAATAACGGGTAGCTCTTCAGTTAGTATCACAGTATAAATGGGAGCAGGGTACCTACTAAAAAGCTAGAAAACCTTTGGTGTATACTCCCCGCTCCGGGTATTTGGGGGCCCCAAATGCCTATAATCTGGAGCATCCACTCCCCTGGTTATCTATTGACACAGCGAGACCCTCAGGCGTAATATTGCGTTGGCTTTCTACAAAACTACAGTCACTAGGTATATCACGCGCAGAGACAAAACTTGAACAGCCTAACTTACAAAAACGGGTAACTCTTCAGTTAGTATCACAGTATAAATGGGAGCAGGTTACCTACTAAAGGAAGCGATTCTAGTCATGCCCTCACTTTTTGAAGGGAAATAAATGACAAACGGTAGGTACAGTTACGGCGTTTTCCAACAATTTTGTCCATCACATCAGTAGGGTAATAAAATACACATCGGAAAAATCATGCCCTCACTTTTTGAAGGGAAATAAATGACAAACGGTAGGTACAGTTACGGCGTTTTCCAACAATTTTGTCCATCACATCAGTAAGGTAATAAAATGCACATCGAAAAAACACAAGGTCAACGGACATCCACATCTCGGTCTGTAGGAAGGAAAAGGGTTTCATGTTGTAAGCATCAATTTCAGCCCACTGATTATACACGGTACAAATAAATACGTAGATTGTCTCTAACTTGATGGTCACTCTCTGTGATCATTCCAAGAGGCTCGTTCTAGGTATGGTGTCGTGGTTGCCACGCGAGTTCGATTCGAAATTTGGAAAGAAAACTTTCAAGTTTTTCAAACACATGGCTCAGTAGGGGGGATCTGCCACTTCTCAGCAGCTTCCAGTTTTAGAAGATCAAATATCATTAGCACAAGTTAACGATATTTAGAAGTAAAGACATTTAAACGTAACTACTTTATACCTGTTAGTCTGTACTTAATCGCGCTCGCTTACAAGTCGTTCTCCGATGAGGAAATAATGCAACACTGTGGGGAGCTACAAATCCAGTGGCGCCAAGTGAGACCTAATAAAAACTTACCTACTTTTATATGAAAGCTTGAATTATTTCCGGTTTTGTTTCGGATCAAAATTAAGGAACACTATGGGGCTATAACGAGAGAGTGACATTTGTTTCGCGGTTCTGAAGCTAAAGGTGCGGCTAGGCTTGGGCTTACCACTCTTGATTATCTCCTCGGGATTGAGTTCAATCCTGCACTGAACTGAACATTCGGTACTTACAGCTCGGTCCTTGATTAAGTTCAACCCCGAAATAATTTGAAGTGCTAAGCCCGAGCCTTAACTCACACATAGGTAGCCATCAAAGAAAAATTTACAGAGCAGCCCTTTTTTGGTCGTTAGTCAGTAAGGTTTCGTCAGCTTCCCTCAGTATATGGATGACCTAACCAACATTTTACCGGGAAGTAGATTAGCATTTTACCGGGAAGTAGATTAGCTACGTAGCACAAATGCCATATCAAAGTTCTAGTATTATTTTACATAGAAATAAATTAGAAACAAAAGTCCATATGACAAGTGTCCAGCCCATAGGTATTCAATATAGGTACATACAGGGTGACCACATTTATTATGTATACCCACTTATTATACGATAACATAAAACACCCATGTAGTTGGTAGTGTTGGTAAAAAAAAAAGAAAACTCTCAAAAATACCCGGAGTCATAATCATAAATTAATGAAGTAAGTAAGTCACAAGTCATCATTTTGTTATTCAGAAAACTGAGTCACATATTTCATTTTGCGTTCGACAAGTAACATTTATTTGAGCATTTGCCTCAGTAAGACCTCCATTGTTACAGTTCCCGATCTTTTTTTCAACTCTCTACGGAACCACCCTGAATGTGTTATTACCTGTCGTGATCCCATGTAGTTGGTAGTGTTGGTAAAAAAAAAAGAAAACTCTCAAAAATACCCGGAGTCATAATCATAAATTAATGAAGTAAGTAAGTAAGTCACAAGTCATCATTTTGTTATTCAGAAAACTGAGTCACATATTTCATTTTGCGTTCCACAAGTAACATTTATTTGAGCATTTGCCTCAGTAAGACCTCCATTGTTACAGTTCCCGATCCTTTTTTCAACTCTCTACGGAACCACCCTGAATGTGTTATTACCTGTCGTGACTCACTCATGTGATGATGGTACTTATTGACCATAATATAATACAAAACATGCCCACCCACACCAGACCCTCTCCCAGAGAAGTAACACTAAACGGTTTCTTTTGCTACATGTTGCACTTTTTTTCTCATGAAATATCGAAGAAAAACTGCCCTAGCCTAACACAGAATGGGTAATAGCCCAACATACGAGTATAATGTGTAATAGATTGGTGAATACCATGTACTTATTGACCATAATATAATACAAAACATGCCCACCCACACCAGACCCTCTCCCAGAGAAGTAACACTAAACGGTTTCTTTTGCTTCATGTTGCACTTTTTTTCTCATAAAATATCGAAGAAAAACTGCCCTAGCCTAACACAGAATGGGTAATAGCCCAACATATAATGTGTAATAGATTGGTGAATACCACAGGGGTGGTCCTAGTCTGTGGCCAACACTGGTGGCCCATTGTAGAGAGGTTCTTGTAGGGACATTGCAACAAAAATTGTCTTAAAACAAGTGCTGAATTCGCTTTCATAATTTGGAAACATCAGTCAGACTTTTGGAAACATAAAATGGTAGGGTAGGTTGGGGTAATATTAAGACAGAGCAATTTTGAGACACAATGGTCTTAAATGACAACTGTCAACATTAAAGATAGTGTCTCAAAATTGTACTGTCTCAAATTCGCCCAATCCACCCTAAAAAAGCTCGAAAGAGGAAAAAGGAATTGTCTGGAATTTAGACAGGTAGTGTTTGAATTTTAATTTTACAAAGGCTCTCTCTCTCTGACTCAATTTTTTCATGTCGCTGCTGGGATTCAAAGCATATTACGCCTACTGTCCGTGCTGGTCCGTCCCTGATATACTTAAAATCAGTATATATATTATGCTAAAATATAGGTTTTTGGACCATGAGATATACTCCTCATATATGAGTGAAGTATGGAAGGAGGGGAAACTATTCAATTTATTGGTAATTTTCGAGCCCTTTAGGCTGGTGACGGTATGAAGCGAGTGCTGTATTAAATATGAAATAGTTGGGTTCCTTGTCTTCTTGTATTCAGCCGGTTCCCTCTTTGATACCCAGACGGACAAAAAATATTTCTTCGAACTTTTTGATTCGTAATTTAGCTGTCAAATTATTTAGCAAATGCTAAGGTCTTATCGTCCCGAAATCGAAGAGAGAAGTAAGACAGGATAGGAGAAAGCCAGACCTTCCGAGAACGAACATTATCCCTTCAGGATAAAATTCACCCCGGGCGGGAATCGAACCCGCGGCCTAGCGCTTACTAATGAAAAGCGCTACCAACCAAGCTAACTAGGCTGGCAATCAAATTTTGGTAAGGCCAGACTGAGATCAAAAGGGAAACCAATTGTTCGCGAGGACGGAAGAGGTGAGCAGTTTTGAAATTTTTCATGCCGGCAAACTATCACTCAGAGATCATTTTACCTTGTGAACACCTCAAGAATTGACCTCTGCTAACATCAAGAGATCACAATTGAAAAATCTCAACTGGTACTATCTTCCACTTCTCTGTCTCGCTGGCTCTGAAAGTCAAGTTCTCTTGTTGATTCAATACTGCGCCCTTTTTCTTTAAAGATATACTTACTCTGTTACTGGGTGTTTGCCTTTTGTTTCATCCAATGGGAAAGGAAAGTATACGTAATTTTCACGTCTTCTACTCTTGCGAATTATTTATTGCTCTTTGTTCGTCTGATAGGAAACTAATTATGTAGAGAGGTAAGTAGGTACACACTTACCAAATTTTCGCCACAACTACATTTGTAGATTAGTAAATGGACATCAATGGATGTAAAAAAGCTCGAAAGAGGAAAAAGGAATTGTCTGGAATTTAGACAGGTAGTGTTTGAATTTTAATTTTACAAAGGCTCTCTCTCTCTCTGACTCAATTTTTTCATGTCGCTGCTGGGATTCAAAGCACGGCCTCATATTACGCCTACTGTCCGTGCTGGTCCGTCCCTGATATAACTCAAATCAGTATATTCTGCTAAAATATAGGTTTTTGGACCATGAGATATACTCCTCATATGAGTGAAGTATGGAAGGAGGGGAAACTATTCAATTTATTGGTAATTTTCGAGCCCTTTAGGCTGGTGACGGTATGATGCGAGTGCTGTATTAAATATGAAATAGTTGGGTTCCTTGTCTTCTTGTATTCAGCCGGTTCCCTCTTTGATACTCAGACGGACAAAAAATATTTCTTCGAACTTTTTGATTCGTAATTATTTAGCAACTGCTAAGGTCTTATCGTCCCGAAATCGAAGAGAGAAGTAAGACAGGATAGGAGAAGTAAGACAGGATCCCGCCCGGGGTGGATTTTATCCGCGGTCTAGCGCTTACTAATGAGAAGCGCTACCAACCAAGCTAACTAGGCTGGCAATCAAATTTTGACAAAATACCTACTTCTCGTTATGAAAACTTTACGAGCACAAAATATGTATTACATATAATTCATTTTCTGCACAAAACATGTGACATATAATCATTTTTCTAGGCTTGTTCACTTTTTTCCAGTTTTTCAAGTAAATTTTTCATGCCGGCAAACTATCACTCAGAGATCATTTTACCTCAAGACATCACACATCATGATCTTCCTCATAGTAGGTACTAGGTATTGCTGAAGTAGGTATTTGCGGCCTCCTTGGAATGGGTATAGGTACCTATATTTTGCGAAGATCGAGATTCGCTGATCCAAACGTTTAGACTTTAGAAATACCTAGAAAATGCGTAGCTACTTTAGGATACATTGTTTTAAAATATGGTCTATTTCATCCAAAGGTGTAGGTACCTGAATTTCGAATATTATAAAGGAAATGGAAAAGTTGTTGACAAAAATTCAATTGAAAGTTGTTTAAAAATCTTCTCCCTTATACTCCCTATCGCTTTGAAAGTACATACCTTCAAGATTAAAATCAGTAAATATTTATCGACCAAGTACCTATGTAGTTATGTACTGAGGTAGGTATAGTGTAGGTACCTAACCGTGATTTCCATTCTGAAGGAACCCCCTCAACAACCACAAAAATGTAGAATAAATCAATGCACGCAAGCATTACTCCTCATCCAAATGACCAGGCAACTTTCGGATAAGATCTTTGCATGTTTTTTTTTTTTTTTTTTTTTTTTTTTTTGTAAATAATCTCAGGCAAGGATACTTTTATTTTACTTAACTTTTGGGAAAAGATTTTTTGTGTTTTTTTTTTTTTTTTTTTTTTTTTTTTGGTAAATAATCTCAGGCAAGGATACCTATTTTGTCTGAATTGAGAGGACCTTTGACAAATAGTGCCATGGTGAAATGAGATCTGTATTGAATTCAACATTTTCAACAACTAGTGGGTAGGTATTAAATTTTTATACACATTATGTAAACTTTGTGAGTTCCAAAGGTTTCATGTACCAGACAGGGTATTATAGTGTTAGGTATATCTCTGTACATATATGTAGCTGTTTTGTTAATTAACCACCATTCAGTGAATTCACATACTGTTCCTTGTACTTTTGTTTCTACCTCACATTGGTACTGATACCTTACTGTCCGGAACCTAATCTGAATAGCCATAACAATAGTCGAGCGTTCGAGACCAGCAGATAAAAATGGCAAGCTGCCAAAATAGCAGTTAGTTAGCTGTTGTTTTCATTCTTCTTCTCTCACAGAATCTATTCCTGATTTTTAAAAAACAAAATCTTGATAAAGAATATTTCTGAATCCGATTTTCATACAACACCAAAACACAGGACAGAAGATCCAAATTATGTGCCAACTTTATTATGTGTCAAAACTGTAATGTCCAAATATTATCTGAACTCCGAATCAAGAACAGACAACACCTTGTCAGCAAAGAACATTCAAGACAACGGATTTCATCAGTTCATTTATTGTTGGTCCAGATTGTGATAGTCACATTGCTGATTAGGTTTCCCAAATAATTTTTACTATTCGTGGGTTTTTATGACCCATTCAAGTTTATGGTTATTAATTTTGATAACTCTGTTAAGTTTTCTAGTGGTCCAAAAAAGAACGTGTTTATCAAAGGAAAGGTAATCAAATGGTCACAAGTGGTCGTCATCTGCCCACTAGTTCCGAGTTAAATTACAATTTTATTCCACAGGCAATTAGTTTTAACGAGAAAATCTCCTGGAAAAATTACCAGGAAGTATACCCTCGTGCACATGTACCCACACTAACTTGATTCAAATTTTCAAAATTATCTGAAATTACAATATTGTAGGTAACTGGTATCTAGAAATCTTATTGGATGGGTATATTATTATAAAATCTGGAGTGGGTACATACTCATATTAGCTTGCAAATATGGTCTCATGCGGGTTAACCCACTTGGGTTAACACTGGGGACAGAGTGACCCACCTATGGGTCACGCATCAATCATGATTTCAATTCACATTTCAAGCAGATAAGTAGCACTTAACCAACTAAATTATTGCGGAATAAAGATACTTATCTTTATTCCGCAAATGCGGCATTCATTTCCGCGTACTACCTGAAAGTTTTACGATAGGAATAGAAAACAAAATTCTTCCCTGTTTCCACAAGCTCGTTAACTCCGTCGAAGAATAGAGAGATTAGCTACTCCTCAGTATCTTGTGTACATCTCTAATATCTTTATTAGTTATTTACTCATTTTATACTCAACATCCCTTGAATTCCTAATGATCCATCCAGCGTGACCCAACCCAAGACGATTTCTTCAGGAATAGTTGTACATGTAAAGGTATCAGTAAATATAAACTTAGCCTGCTGTCTTTGTGGTATTCTGGTATTGAAAGAGCCATCGAGGACGTCTCATTCTTATAGATGGACTTTGGGTAAAAATAAGTAAATATGAAATGATAATATTTTTTATAGTTTTTTCTCATTTTTTATTATTTTATTAGAGAAGATTTCAGGTTTCGATAAGAAAAATTGATGGCCTGTGTTATGAAATAATTAACTGCACTCTCTGTGTACCTAGTGGTGCAGTAGTTGATGTGCAAGATCAACCAAAGTACTTGGGTACTTGTGCTTTTATAGAACGCAGTAGTGGATGTGACATATTAACCAAAGCACTCTTACTTCTATCTTATAGTACCATGATAGTTGATTTCTCTCATTAAATAATTTTTCGTTCATGTCTTCATTCATTCAACTTTGCTGGAAGGTATTTTTCACCATTCCAGATTCCAGTTAAACATTATGAAGTAGGTATGTATTAGATAGATCGGTCCTTTTTTTCTGTAAGGTGGTATGTTTGTATAGGTACCTTAAATTCTTGAGCTCCAACATCTATGAATTTATTAATTTCAATAACTACTGTTCTTGCTCCTGAGACCAAGAAACGGCCAAAATGTTCGTCTGCAGAAGATTGATTTGAAGTTCGAAGAAAAACAGCCTTTTCATACCAGGAATACAGGGTTGGTTTTCTAAAAACCAATTTATCAGTCATTTTATCGGGTGGTCCAACCACCTACAGCTTAGAAGCGAGATCTATAGGTATTCCAACCAGGCAAAAATTTGGTTCTTAGTATGCTTTCTTATGGTAATCACTCCACATCCCAAGTCCTGCCTTTCGCCTTCTGTCTTTTTGGTTTGGTTATAGAGATTGCCGAGATGAGGAATCCCGATAAGGAATATGGAACGAAGACTTGAACTAGGAGCGATGAATACAGACATTATCTAATTTAGCTTTTAATGGGGCTTTCATCTACCTAAAATCTGCCGTGTGCGAGCAAAGGTCACTGACCCTTCGCAGTTACGTACGTATAGGTTTCACATAAATATGTATAGGTACGTTTAATGGGGCTTTCATCTACCTAAAATCTGCCGTGTGCGAGCAAAGGTCACTGACCCTTCGCAGTTACGTACGTATAGGTTTCACATACGTATTTATTCGCTAATGTTTCATTTATTTCCCTGTCAGATACAGATTTTTCGTGGTTTTCAAAGTAAAGGTTCAAATGCTGGACTATTCGACCTCCATTTGATGGCGCAGAAGCAGGGGGGGGGGTGACTCCCCTGTAGGAGAGACGAGGTTCATTGAGGCCAGCAGAGTTCATTGATATTTCCATTGTTTTTTTGAGAGATGGAGATTGAATTCCAATCAATCACCCGAATGGAGTAAAGCTCTCTTGAGTCTTTATTGCTTTTTTTTTAAGCAATAAGTCCCCTCTGGAAACATTCAGAGTCTTTATTGCCTACCACTGTATCTGTGTAATCTGCTGTGTATGTAAAGGCATTTTTTCCATCTTCGATTGTTTCTCTTTTTTGTGTACCTACCTCGGTTAATAAACAACTGATATACGTACATTTAGGCTCATGTAATTACTTTCAGAAACAAATTTAGGTCAATTTACAATTTTACACTAAGAAAGAACCACATGAAACCCTTGTATCAGGTTTTGTGCTCGGCACATTGCATACATCTTTGCATTTTTTTTTTTTGGTAAATAATCTCAGGCAAGGATACCTATTTTGTCTGAATTGAGAGGACCTTTGACAAATAGTGCCACGGTGAAATGAGATCTGTATTGAATTCAACATTTTCAACAACTAGTGGGTAGGTATTAAATTTTATACACATTGTATAAACTTTGTGAGTTCCAAAGGTTTCATGTACCAGACAGGGCATTATAGTGTTAGGTATATCCCTGTACATATATGTAGCTGTTTTGTTAATTAACCACCATTCAGTGAATTCACATACTGTTCCTTGTTTTTTTTTTTTTTTTTTTTTGGTAAATAATCTCAGGCAAGGATACCTATTTTGTCTGAATTGAGAGGACCTTTGACAAATAGTGCCATGGTGAAATGAGATCTGTATTGAATTCAACATTTTCAACAACTAGTGGGTAGGTATTAAATTTTTATACACATTATGTAAACTTTGTGAGTTCCAAAGGTTTCATGTACCAGACAGGGTATTATAGTGTTAGGTATATCTCTGTACATATATGTAGCTGTTTTGTTAATTAACCACCATTCAGTGAATTCACATACTGTTCCTTGTACTTTTGTTTCTACCTCACATTGGTACTGATACCTTACTGTCCGGAACCTAATCTGAATAGCCATAACAATAGTCGAGCGTTCGAGACCAGCAGATAAAAATGGCAAGCTGCCAAAATAGCAGTTAGTTAGCTGTTGTTTTCATTCTTCTTCTCTCACAGAATCCATTCCTGATTTTTAAAAAAACAAAATCTTGATAAAGAATATTCCTGAGTCCGATTTTCATACAACACCAAAACACAGGACAGAAGACAGCGTTCGAGACCAGCAGATAAAAATGGCAAGCTGCCAAAATAGCAGTTAGTTAGCTGTTGTTTTCATTCTTCTTCTCTCACAGAATCTATTCCTGATTTTTAAAAAACAAAATCTTGATAAAGAATATTTCTGAATCCGATTTTCATACAACACCAAAACACAGGACAGAAGATCCAAATTATGTGCCAACTTTATTATGTGTCAAAACTGTAATGTCCAAATATTATCTGAACTCCGAATCAAGAACAGACAACACCTTGTCAGCAAAGAACATTCAAGACAACGGATTTCATCAGTTCATTTATTGTTGGTCCAGATTGTGATAGTCACATTGCTGATTAGGTTTCCCAAATAATTTTTACTATTCGTGGGTTTTTATGACCCATTCAAGTTTATGGTTATTAATTTTGATAACTCTGTTAAGTTTTCTAGTGGTCCAAAAAAGAACGTGTTTATCAAAGGAAAGGTAATCAAATGGTCACAAGTGGTCGTCATCTGCCCACTAGTTCCGAGTTAAATTACAATTTTATTCCACAGGCAATTAGTTTTAACGAGAAAATCTCCTGGAAAAATTACCAGGAAGTATACCCTCGTGCACATGTACCCACACTAACTTGATTCAAATTTTCAAAATTATCTGAAATTACAATATTGTAGGTAACTGGTATCTAGAAATCTTATTGGATGGGTATATTATTATAAAATCTGGAGTGGGTACATACTCATATTAGCTTGCAAATATGGTCTCATGCGGGTTAACCCACTTGGGTTAACACTGGGGACAGAGTGACCCACCTATGGGTCACGCATCAATCATGATTTCAATTCACATTTCAAGCAGATAAGTAGCACTTAACCAACTAAATTATTGCGGAATAAAGATACTTATCTTTATTCCGCAAATGCGGCATTCATTTCCGCGTACTACCTGAAAGTTTTACGATAGGAATAGAAAACAAAATTCTTCCCTGTTTCCACAAGCTCGTTAACTCCGTCGAAGAATAGAGAGATTAGGAAAGTTTTACGATAGGAATAGAAAACAAAATTCTTCCCTGTTTCCACAAGCTCGTTAACTCCGTCGAAGAATAGAGAGATTAGCTACTCTTTCAATACCAGAATACCACAAAGACAGCAGGCTAAGTTTATATTTACTGATACCTTTACATGTACAACTATTCCTGAAGAAATCGTCTTGGGTTGGGTCACGCTGGATGGATCATTAGGAATTCAAGGGATGTTGAGTATAAAATGAGTAAATAACTAATAAAGATATTAGTTATTTACTCATTTTATACTCAACATCCCTTGAATTCCTAATGATCCATCCAGCGTGACCCAACCCAAGACGATTTCTTCAGGAATAGTTGTACATGTAAAGGTATCAGTAAATATAAACTTAGCCTGCTGTCTTTGTGGTATTCTGGTATTGAAAGAGCCATCGAGGACGTCTCATTCTTATAGATGGACTTTGGGTAAAAATAAGTAAATATGAAATGATAATATTTTTTATAGTTTTTTCTCATTTTTTATTATTTTATTAGAGAAGATTTCAGGTTTCGATAAGAAAAATTGATGGCCTGTGTTATGAAATAATTAACTGCACTCTCTGTGTACCTAGTGGTGCAGTAGTTGATGTGCAAGATCAACCAAAGTACTTGGGTACTTGTGCTTTTATAGAACGCAGTAGTGGATGTGACATATTAACCAAAGCACTCTTACTTCTATCTTATAGTACCATGATAGTTGATTTGGTTAAATCCTCAAAATCTTCTTACATTCTTACAAATACGAGTATTATGTACTTACTGTCCTCCCTAGAAAATGTTAACTAGTATACCTACACCACTGGGACAACTGACTACAGTAATATCTTTATTGTCAATATCACACATCATAGCAATGTACCTACTTGATATTATGGCTCTTCAAATCACCCCATGCCTTGAGTCTTATTAGACATTTGATTTTGTTATCTTTTATGACAGTATTGATAATTTCTGCATGGGATAAATTGCTTTTATATTTCAAAGTTTTCATGGTCGGACCATAATATTGATAGGGAGAACGTATTGATGTCAAACTGGTTTTACGCTGTCACAAGTTGGTACTCAGGTCTACTTGTGCGAAAAGTTTCATAATTGTCATTATTGAGCTAACATGTAAGGGTATGGGGACCTAGTGTTATTTCTACTGATGGAATGGTGCCTTCAATAGAAAATAGGTAGGTATGTAGATTACTGATTTTTACAGAAAGAACGAAAGGAGGAAAAAGAAGATAGTTTTACAGTACGAGAAGGTATCTCCCTCAATTCATCGGCACCATCTTTTGGCACGAACAATTAATTTAATTATAATGAAATCAATAGTAAAGAACTGACTTTTTTTATTTCACAAAATAATGAAAACAAGTTTCACTTTTTTCTTCTTCCCTGGAAGAGGCCATTAGATAAAAGCCCGAACTGGAGGTAAAAATGTTCGAAAATTTTCCACGAGGCAGGAAAAAATTTTCATTGGACTGTACCATGTTGGAGATTTGGGTTTTTGGGAACAGTAGTTTTTTGGATGACCTCTCGATTATTAGGGCTTGGTTTTAGTCCGATCGTTAAGTTAACCGGATTAAGGATTAGCCTCCTAATTGGTTAACTGGTAGGTAGGTAGGTATTTGCCCACTTGCTGAGGTAAAAGTCTGTATCAAAAAGAAAATTAGAAAATATGTACAGCTAACTCCGTTATTCAAGTTTTGTTATTAGTTGGAGAAAAGAAAGAAAAAAAAATAATAATAAAATAAAAAATAAGCATAACTTCAAGTAAGTAAATCCTCCTTACAGTAGCACGGAGTATTTATGTTTAGTTTAGCTGTCAAAAATAGAATCTTCAGTAGTACCTACCAACTAAAATGTGTTAATCCCCAATAAAGGCCCTTCACCCCCGGGGTTTTCGTGTGAACTTTATGTGTGTATGTATGTATATCAAAAAACCTTTACAAGGCATAGAAATCGGTCTAAATTTTTCAAAATCGGGAAATGGGTGGAAATATCCTTCTTATGATCTCCTAAGTCCCTAAGACAGTTGGAGAAGGTGGTGTTGATGGCTGATACCTCTCAATCCTTCCAAAACCGAGAGATAGGTGGCATGCCCATCTCAAGGACACGGAAAGTAAAGTAATTAGACAGATTTACAACTATAAATGTAAGTCCAAAGTGGTATTCAGCCCAAGATCGACGTATTTAAAACTCAAATTTTGCTCGATTTTAATTTGGTTTCAGACTCTGCTTCTGGTTGCTGTGGCTTGCTTCCTGGTTGCCATAGTAACGGTTCAAGCTCAATATGGCGGAGGCAGAGGTGGATATGGCGGTATGGGAATGGGCAGGGGAGGGTATGGGCGAATGATGGGCGGTTATGGGAACATGGGTCGGGGCGGTGGGTACGGAGGAATGGGCAGAGGAGGGTACGGCCGTATGATGGGCTATGGGAAATGACTAGATGATACGATGGAAATGCTAGGCTATACGGTAGAACCTTCTGGATATCCAATAGAACCTGTTGGAGATATACCTGATAGATATCTGATAGAATCTGTTGGAGATGTACCCGTTAGATACTAAGTTGCAACAAACAAACCATAAAGGATACGTTTTTTGGGACTTGGGAGTAAACTCAACTTTTCCCGAGGATACAAAGCACATATTAGTTACGCAGACAAGAGAACCACGATCATTCATCACAAGCCAAACATCGAGAGAATAATAAATTTTCCAAAATGCCCAAGTCGAGGGAACCGTGTATATTTGACTGCCTATGTCGAGGGACTAAAAAATCCCTTTTTATTGTTTACCCCCCTTTAATTATTCACGTAATTTAATGTTTAAATTCACATTTGTACTCTTTATTTATGAGAAAATAAATATTTTGGGTTCCTACTAGAAATACGTAGGTGTTACCCACCTAAAAAAAAAAATCTGACCATTTTTACTTTCCGCACTTATAGGTGCATATCCCAGACGAAAAAAATATATTTGCTTTGTCTGAATTTCAGTGAAGAGATAGGAGATAGCTACATTCAACAGTATTTTTTGTAAGACAAAATTTTTTCTCTTTGGTCTGTAGTCTGTACCACTAAAAGTTCGAGGGTCTCTTCTAAAAAATACATCTGATAATATTCAAATACCTATAAAATATTTGAATTTTATCGAAAAAAATAAAATTTTGGACTATTCTGAGAATCAAACATATCCTAGATTTACCTCAAAAAATCAAACTTAACGGCCGAAATAACTAAATAAGCACTTAAATTTAAATTATTTTATCAATTTTTGTAAAATAATAATGTATTAGCATTATTTATGTACAATATAAAACAAGGGGAGATCTTTTTTTACAATGTTAAATAAGTATGTACACAATTTGATGTGATGATGAGAGAAAGGCATTTGGTCCTCTCCGCACTAATCCAAAACAAATACATCTTAGGTAAATGATCAAACATACCTTGAAACCCAAATACAAAAACTGAGGCCGAGCAAAGGGAACTAAGCACCTGTATTTTTCAGTGAGACTAATGATATTTACACTTGCAAAAAAACCTTCCTTATTCAAACCATTACCTCACTAATGCACAATAATACATGTGATTGAGCAAGGTATTTCTGTTTCAAAATTGGCTGAGGTACAAAGTACCAACTGTTACACGTTGGTACATACCAATCATGAAATAAATACCCATTTCCTATCACAACTATGTATAATGCAAGAGTTTTCCTTCACAAACAAAACAATCATAAAGGCATCAAAATTCATTTATCACTGTTTTATGATTATACACTGTCTCACACATTACCTACTGTAATAAGCACCTAAATAATTAGTAATTAGTTTCCAAGGTTGGAGGCTGTGTGGTTTTAGACCCCCAATAACAGTCCTACCTCAACATTACAATCATCAAGAAGAACAGCAAAAAGTTGTCCAAGTATATCAAAAGGATTTCACTGTCAAACAAAGGATGTCAGCCCGAAAAATTGGGTTTGTATTGATTTCTATTGTCCAAATGTCCTGTCCAAAAATTACAACAAACACATCAAATAATAAATCACCTTTGAATCCCAAAGATAAGGCAACCATACCATTTAGGGGGCCACTTGTAACACAAAGTGGGCATACCCTTTTAACCTATTTTATTTTATTTTTATTTTTTTACCTGAAAAATTAATTCCATCTCTCTTCTTTCTCTCCCCTTTTCCTCACTCCTATTATTTTCTTCCTATTTCTTAATTATCTTTTCTCTGTCTCTTTCTCCCTCTCCTCTTTTCTTTTTTCTTTCTCCCCCTCCTCTTTTCTCTCTTTCTCTTGCACAGAACAGCTAGAGTTATCAATACACATTCTATATTCAGGGTGTCCTCAATACCGTCACAGCGCTCGTATATACAGGGTTGTGAACAGCAAAAAGTTGTCCAAGTATATCAAAAGGATTTCACTGTCAAACAAAGGATGTCAGCCCGAAAAATTGGGTTTGTATTGATTTTCCTCAAAGTACATGTTAGACGGTGGTACTATTGTCCAAATGTCCTGTCCAAAAATTAACACACACACATCAAATAATAAATCACCTTTGAATCCCAAAGATAAGGCAACCATACCATTTAGGGGGCCACTTGTACCACAAAGTGGGCATACCCTTTTAACCTATTTTATTTTATTTATATTTTTTTACCTGAAAAATTAATTCCATCTCTCATCTTTCTCTCCCCTTTTCCTCACTCCTATTATTTTTTCCTATTTCTTAATTATCTTTTCTCTGTCTCTTTCTCCCTCTCCTCTTTTTTTTCTCTTCCTCCCTCTCCTCTTTTCTCTCTTCCTCCCTCTCCTCTTTTCTCTCTTTCTCTTGCATAGAACAGCTAGAGTTTTCAATACACATTCTATATTCAGGGTGTCCTCAATACCGTCACAGCGCTCGTATATACAGGGTTGTCACACAGTGTGTCTCTTATCCAGAGAAGTCATTGTGGTCGAACAAGGATTGGTCGTACAGTTCTGCCCTCACCATCCTACCGGCGAAGAATCTGCCGTTGAGGGCATCCCGAGCGTATTCCGCCTCTGAAACGAACCCAAAGAACAAAACAATTAATAATGGTTTTACAGCGTCTTATTATAACTAGGTAGGAATTAGGGGAGTCAACTACAGGATTGGTCGTACAGTTCTGCCCTCACCATCCTACCGGCGAAGAATCTGCCGTTGAGGGCATCCCGAGCGTATTCCGCCTCTGAAACAAACCCAAAGAACAAAACAATTAATAATGGTTTCACAGCGTCTTATTATAACTATGAAACTATGTAGGAATTAGGGGAGTCGACTAATTACCTTGCATTTTAGAAAACGACACAAATATTTTCACTATCACTTCTGACGCTTCGTCATCGGATTGTTTTTCATTGTATATCACGACCTTCTCCACTTGGCCATATCTGAAACACACATTGGAGAATACGAATATTAGTAAAAATTAAATCATGAGTTATTTGTGAAGCAGAGAGCCTTTTTACAACTTTTCAGAGTATTGCAGCATTATTACTAAGTGCCTCATTTACTATTATTTCTCATGTATCTTTCACTATCACTTCTGACGCTTCGTCATCGGATTGTTTTTCATTGTATATCACGACCTTCTCCACTTGGCCATATCTGAAACACACAATGGAGAATACGAATATAAGTAAAAATTAAATCATGAGTTATTTGTGAAGCAGAGAGCTTTTTTACAACTTTTCAGAGTATTGCAGCATTATTACTAAGTTCCTCATTTACTATTATTTCTCATGTATGGACGCTCTTCCTGAATTGACCAACCAATTAACCATCTACACCAAGTATTTGAATGTTTAACTATCTCTCAACAATATCTACGTAACAGTTATCATCAATCTTTTTACACTGGTAATGTCGTCACTGGTCGTAGCTATTCATTTGTCCTCAGGAAGCTGAGTGCACCCCCAACTTCTACAAACCGAGCCGAAAAAAGTTCGACAATGCCGGGACTCGAACCCTGAATCTCCGGCGTGCAAGCCTGATACCTACCCGGTCACGGAGGTTCAATGTTATGATTAATAATAATACTTACTTCCCACACTCATCCTGGATTTCTTCCTGCAAAGATTCGTCTACATCTTCAGGTCCCACCATATTCCTCAATATCACAACACGACTCTGAAAACAAACAATAATGTTTAATGGGTTAATAAAAGGCAATCGAAATAATTATCTAGATTCTAGAGAATGGACTTTCAAAGTTGACCCATAGGTTTCATTTTTTAAACATTATCAGGGCGGTCCCAGAGGGGGGGGGACAACTTTGGAATATTAAATGGGAACCCCCAAATTTGAACACAAAGACCTTGAAAAATAGGAGTACTTTGGTGAAAGTTTGAGGTCAATACCTTAACCAGGATCGGAGCTATTGCAACCAAGCTAACTAGGCTGGCTTTTTTTAGAGATTTAAAGTCACCATTTTAACTCTCTAATGGTGGATTTCACCAACCTTCTTTCCAGCCTCAAACAGCCAGTTAGCTTAACAGCCCTGTTAAGCCAATACAAATTGAATGGAACCTAACTGAAAATATCAAATACCTAATCCAGACAAATATGAACATGCCTCTATTTATTGACAGGTAAAAAGCCAATATTGAGTGATCAACTCAAAACTCTTTGAAGATTGTCGTACGTTTTATCACGAGATAGTTAAACATTCAAATACTTGGTGTAGATGGTTAATTGGTTGGTCAATTCAGACAGTGCTGTAGAGTATGTCTGTTACGTAGATATTGTTGAGAGATAGTTAAACATTCAAATACTTGGTGTAGATGGTTAATTGGTTGGTCAATTCAGACAGAGCTGTAGCTGGTTAGTTGAAAATTCAAATACGTTCTCCAGGTGGTTAGAAATTCAGATATGGGTCGTATATGGTTAGAATTAAGATGTGGGAGATAGTTAAACATTCAAATACTTGGTGTAGATGGTTAATTGGTTGGTCAATTCAGACAGTGCTGTAGATGGTTAGTTGAAAATTCACATACGTTCTCCAGGTGGTTAGAAATTCAGATATGGGTCGTATATGGTTAGAATTAAGATGTGAGCTTTGGATGGTTATTTATGAATCCTGAAATAAGTTGTCGATAGGGAATGTAAATGGTTAGGTTGGGTTAGAATTCAACCAAGTGCTGTAGATGGTTAGTGAGGAATTCAGATAGATGCGATACATTTTTATTTAATCTAAAATAGTTCACTTCTAAAGGGGATGTAGCTAATAACGAATAGCTCATCCCTAATTAAAGGGGATTTAGCTAGCAGGAGCCTGTTCCTCCTCAATCCTACTACATACAGGGAGTCTTTGAATTCACATCAAACATGACTTGTGTATTTCTTTCTCCCGTATGTTACAGATCGTAAGTTATATGTTATGTTCTTACGTGTTATTGTGTTTATCATCAATCTTTTTACACTGGTAATGTCGTCACTGGTCGTAGCTATTCATTTGTCCTCAGGAAGCTGAGTGCACCCCCAACTTCTAAAAACCGAGCCGAAAAAAGTTCGACAATACCGGGACTTGAACCCTGAATCTCCGGCGTGCAAGCCTGATACCTACCCGGTCACGGAGGTTCAATGTTATGATTAATAATAATACTTACTTCCCACACTCATCCTGGATTTCTTCCTGCAAAGATTCGTCTACATCTTCAGGTCCCACCATATTCCTCAATATCACAACACGACTCTGGAAACAAACAATAATGTTTAATGGGTTAATAAAAGGCAGTCGAAACATCTATATTCTAGAGAATGGACTTTCAAAGTTGACCCATAGGTTTCATTTTTTAAACATTATCAGGGCGGTCCCAGAGGGGGGGGGACAACTTTGGAATATTAAATGGGAACCCCCAAATTTGAACACAAAGACCTTGAAAAATAGGAGTCTTGATCTAGAGACTATTGGGTTCGATTCCTAGAAGCAACACGACTTTCAACATGTAAAGGATGGGTTTGTAATCTTTCCTTCCAATATCGCCCTTCTAGCTGACACATATAGGAATTAACGGGTATGATTAAACGTACGATAATGTTTTGAGTTGATCACTCAATATTGGCTTTTTACCTGTCAATAAATAGAGGCATGTTCATATTTGTCTGGATTAGGTATTTGATATTTCCCATATTTTCAGATTCAGAGCAGAAAGAAAACCAGTGGGATCAGCTGAAACCAATGTATTAGGCTCTCTGTACACGGGTTATAAACTTTTCGAAACGAAAGCTTTTTTTCTCAGATAATCTGACTAGAGGAATAAAGACGAGATGTTAAGCTGTATCCACAAATGGTCGACGGCTGTCGATCGATATCGATGGAAACCGTCCACACTGACTCGACCACATAGATTCACATCATCGATACTTCGTCGACTATTAGTGGACACAGCTTAACGCTGTGCTGCCAGAAATGTAAATGCTTTTCTCTACTCTATCATTGCTTTTTACTTTTTTATCTCACTTATACTGGCTGGATTACACGAGACCTGGTTTATTCGAAAACATTCTCTCCTCTTGAAACGATTACAAGTCGTGTATATACAGAGAGCTTTACCCCCAAATTTTTCCTTCATTATTTCCCCCCTGTTGGATGCTACGGTTTTGACTTCCTGTATACTATTATAATGCAGCACTTTCCCCATGTCCAGGTCGGACGACCCAGCAATATGCCCCAGGCACAGTCTGTCATCGATGAGATCACGGAGGAGGCCAAGTTGTACAACCGAATCTATGTCGCCTCCATACATCCGGACCTGACCGAAGAAGACATCAAGAGGTGAGGGGGGCACACCGGTGAATGGGGGACGGAAAACAGAGTATGACAGGGGGAAATTAAACCTCCACTCGTAAAATTTGTAGCCAAAACCAAATGTCAGCCCAAAGCAATCACCCTAGTTAGGGTTGATTGAGAGGCTGACGAAAAACGCCGACTCCGTCTATGCATGGTAAAAGGCGAAGAAAAAGAAGACTTGAAAAAGAAATAATGATTAAGTATAAAAATAAAATAAAAATGGTTGGGTGGAAGAGCTCCTCAAGGAAATCCCTGCCACTTAAAAAAAAAAAATAAATAAAATAAAAATAAAAAAATAAACACAAATTTTCCCAATCTGTTAGGGACATTTTGTGGAAGCATATTGTGGAAGAATTGATACCCCCTGATTTTTTCCCCTGTCGTACTCTGTTATTTCCAGTGGGGACTTGCTTTCTTGAACCACCAAGGTAAAGAGTCCCATTACCTTGCTGGGTTCAGATGTAAGTCCCGTGTGTCCCTTATAAGACCCGTGTGTATGAACTTATGCAAACACATACATGACAGACATTTCATTTTCACCTTTACTGACCTTGGCTTTGAATTTAGTAGCTTTTTTCTTGTCGTTTGAATGGAATGGTAGTTTTGTTATTTGAAGCTTGATATAATTTTTACGTTGAGTTGGTATAAAAGAATTCTATGAAATACTTTCATTGAATCCATGAAGGAATGAATACCTTGTTGGGTAAGCTAACACGGGTACTTTTATATTTTAGAGGCCCAGAGGGTTGCTCTCACCCCTTTTCTTCTTTTTTTCCTTATTCTTTATAAAATATGAAGGAAAGTATTGTTTTGCGGTCCGATTTTTTTTTACTAAATTACCTACTTCAGCTTCTTTTTTTTAGTCCTTACTTCATAAACTTGCGAAATGTACAATTTCTTTACGACTGCATGTTTGTAGACAAATTTATATGTACAAACAAATTTATATGTATTAAAAGTAAAAAGTTATCATTGTTATATTTTTTTTTTTTTTCTTTTTCTTACTAATGTAACACAAAACTATTTGTACCCAATGGACGAGACTGCTGACAAAAAGGGACTCTAGTCCTACGTTGACAGTCATCAAGTATTTATAATTGTAGTTCGACCACAAGCACGGTCCATTTTCCTTTTTGCACAAAGTCAAGGTCACTAAGGTTTCCCTCCTTCCTCCCCTCCCTACAGTGTATTCGAAGCGTTTGGTCCGATCAAGTACTGCAAACTCCAGCAAGGCAGCTCCCCGCACCGGCACAAAGGCTATGGATTTATCGAGTACGAAACCAAACAGGCTTCGAATGAGGCCATTTCGTCGATGAACCTGTTTGACCTGGGAGGTCAATATCTGCGTGTAGGCCGGGCCATCACTCCGCCCAACGCGCTGCACTCCTCCAAGGTAAGTGCCACTCCCGGGCATGAGATACACTCGTGCCCGCGATTTTCTTAGTGAAAGGCTTAACGTCACTGTATAACTTACTAAAAGGTCATTAGTAACGGGGACCTTACCCACAGTTCATTTGTTTATAAATTTACTGTTGTATTCCCTTGTTTACAATCTGTCTGGCTGGGGGCGGTAAACAGGGAGTAGACCAGCTTGAATTTCCCTTGCTTAAGAAATAGCAAAGGTTGAGTTGGAAGGGCATCCACTCATAAAATTTGTTGCCAAAAGCAATCAACCTAGTGAGAGGCTGACGAAAAAAGAAAAGAAGAAGAATTCCCTTGTTTACAATAAGATATTAAGATGTCTTAAGTAATTAACTCAAATACTCTGAAGATCAATTCAAATTCGGCAACATAAGCTACCCGCCTTGTTTACAAGATTTAGGGTCCAAGCCCTAGGGTAAAATTTACCTAACAAAGCAACATTTCTCTCCCAGGGTCCCGCCCCTTCCACAAGTCACATGCCTACAGCTGCGGCTGTGGCTGCAGCAGCTGCCACGGCCAAGATTCAAGCTATGGATGGTGGCGCCACCAATGCCGTGGGCGTGCTATCCAAGCTGAGCCAGGGTATAGGGGGTGCTCCCGGGATATTGCCAACGCCTGGGGCAATATGCTTCCACAAAATGCCCCTAACAGATTGGGAAAATTTGTTTTTTTTTTTTTTTTTTTTTTTTTTTTAAGTGTCAGGGATTTCCTTGAGGAGCTCTTCCACCTTCCACCCAACCATTTTTATTCTATTTTTATAATTATTATTTCTTTTTCAAGTCTTCTTTTTCTTCGCCTTTTCCCATGCATAAACGGGGTCGGCGTTTTTCGTCAGCCTCTCAATCAGCCCTAACTAGGGTGATTGCTTTGGGCTGACATTTGGTTTTGGCTACAAATTTTACGAGTGGAGGTTTAATTTCCCCCTGTCATACTCTGTTTTCCGTCCCCCATTCACCGGTGTGCCCCCCTCACCTCTTGATGTCTTCTTCGGTCAGGTCCGGATGTATGGAGGCGACATAGATTCGGTTGTACAACTTGGCCTCCTCCGTGATCTCATCGATGACAGACTGTGCCTGGGGCATATTGCTGGGTCGTCCGACCTGGACATGGGGAAAGTGCTGCATTATAATAGTATACAGGAAGTCAAAACCGTAGCATCCAACAGGGGGGAAATAATGAAGGAAAAATTTGGGGGTAAAGCTCTCTGTATATACACGACTTGTAATCGTTTCAAGAGGAGAGAATGTTTTCGAATAAACCAGGTCTCGTGTAATCCAGCCAGTATAAGTGAGATAAAAAAGTAAAAAGCAATGATAGAGTAGAGAAAAGCATTTACATTTCTGGCAGCACAGCGTTAAGCTGTGTCCACTAATAGTCGACGAAGTATCGATGATGTGAATCTATGTGGTCGAGTCAGTGTGGACGGTTTCCATCGTGTAATCCAGCCAGTATAAGTGAGATAAAAAAGTAAAAAGCAATGATAGAGTAGAGAAAAGCATTTACATTTCTGGCAGCACAGCATTAAGCTGTGTCCACTAATAGTCGACGAAGTATCGATGATGTGAATCTATGTGGTCGAGGCAGTGTGGACGGTTTCAGTCGATATCGATCGACAGCCGTCGACCATTTGTGGATACAGCTTAACATCTCGTCTTTATTCCTCTAGTCAGATTATCTGAGAAAAAAAGCTTTCGTTTCGAAAAGTTTATAACCCGTGTACAGAGAGCCTAATACATTGGTTTCAGCTGATCCCACTGGTTTTCTTTCTGCTCTGAATCTGAAAATATGGGAAATATCAAATACCTAATCCAGACAAATATGAACATGCCTCTATTTATTGACAGGTAAAAAGCCAATATTGAGTGATCAACTCAAAACATTATCGTACGTTTAATCATACCCGTTAATTCCTATATGTGTCAGCTAGAAGGGCGATATTGGAAGGAAAGATTACAAACCCATCCTTTACATGTTGAAAGTCGTGTTGCTTCTAGGAATCGAACCCAATAGTCTCTAGATCAAGGTCAATAATAAAACCAGAAAAAGTTTCACTAAAAATAGAGGTAAGCCAATGGACATTGAGTTACAAAATTTACGAATGTCAGGAAAAAAAAATTAACAAATAAAATATCTTTATGGGGGTGAAAATCTCTGAGGAGTGACATTTCCAGTCACTAGAAACCCACCTCTCAGAGTAAACATCTAGGTCCTTTTTGATAGCATGAATCCCAACTGTGATAGTTTTTGGCTCAACATGTGCAACTGATGCATAGTCCCTGAAGCCTTCTATGCTTCTTTTACTCAAATTACATTTGAGAGAATGTGTAGAATGACAGAAAAAATGCTTATGCTTTACGGGTTCTACAGCGAACTCGGGTTGACGAATTCCCGCAAGTTGTACGTTCACAAATTGTAACGTTTTACACAAAAATGCACGACACACTAGCGCTGTAGGCTCGAAAGTCGACGACTCCTGTTGGAACTAAAAGTGAATCCGGGACTCAGAATCGTCTACCCAGTATTAACGTTTTATCCCTCTCCCCAGGTATCCCCTCCCTCATGACAGCCCAGGCTCCGTCAGCCGTAGCTCAGGCCCAGGAAGCCATACGTCGCGCCCAGGAAGCTGCTCAGCTCAAACAACAGGAAGAACTGCAGAAGAAACTCCTGGAGGAGGCGGAGCCCATCACGCTGCAGGCCCAGGAGAACATGAGCATCAAGGGCCAGAGCGCGCGACATTTGGTCATGCAGAAACTCATGAGGAAAGTCGAGGTAAGTTTTCAGTATTTTTTGGCGATTTCCCTATCAGAGCATTAACATGGGAGGTAATTTTCAGTATTTTTGGTGCTTCCCTTATGTTGGATTTCACCAATATTTATTCAGTCCTTAGAACTCCTGTTAAGCTAACAGCCAGTTAGGTTCCATTTAATTTGTATTGGCTTAACAGGACTGTTAAGCTAACTGGCTGTTTGAGGCTGGAAAGAAGGTTGGTGAAATCCACTATTAGAGAGTTAAAATGGTGACTTTAAATCTCTTTGAAAGTCGTGTTGCTTCTAGGAATCGAACCCAATAGTCTCTAGATCAAGGTCAATAATAAAACCAGAAAAAGTTTCACTAAAAATAAAATTGCACATTGAGTTTAACAAATAAAATATCTTTATGGGGATGAAAATCCATTTTTCCCTACGTGGATTTCACAGACCAGTTATTGTTCACCTGTTAGCATGCCAGGAGTTTCTTCTGCAGTTCTTCCTGTTGTTTGAGCTGAGCAGCTTCCTGGGCGCGACGTATGGCTTCCTGGGCCTGAGCTACGGCCGACGGAGCCTGGGCTGTCATGAGGGAGGGGATACCTGGGGGGAGGGATAAAACGTTAATACTGGGACGGGTAGACGATTCTGAGTCCCGGATTCACTTTTAGTTCCAGGAGTCGACAGGAGTCGTCGACTTTCGAGCCTTCAGCGCTAGTGTGTCGTGCATTTTTGTGTAAAACGTTACAATTTGTGAACGTACAACTTACGGGAATTCGTCAACCCGAGTTCCCTGTAGAACCCGTAAAGCATAAGCATTTTTTCTGTCATTCTACACATTCTCTCAAATGTAATTTAAGTAAAAGAAGCATAGAAGACTTCAAGGACTATGCAGTTGCAGAGTTGGGATTCATGCTATCAAAAAGGACCTAGATGTTTACTCTGGGAGGTGGATTTCTAGTGACTGGAAAACAGCTCTGTCTGAATTGACCAACCAATTAACCATCTACACCAAGTATTTGAATGTTTAACTATCTCTCAACAATATCTACGTAACAGACATACAGAACTTATTTTAATACCTAGCTAGAGTGCTCAAGATATCTATTCCTAACTAACCGTCTTACAGACTATATCTGAATTTTCAACTATCTACCTACAATTCTACAATACCTACTTATCTATCTTCCTAACCACCTAAACCAAGTAGATATTTGAATTCATATTAACTACTTACTTACCTATCCACCTAGCTAGAGTGCTCAAGATATCTATTCCTAACTAACCGTCTTACAGACTATATCTGAATTTTCAACTATCTACCTACAATTCTACAGTACCTACTTATCTATCTTCCTAACCACCTAAACCAAGTAGGTATTTGAATTCATATTACATAACTATTTATCCATCAACAATATCAATGTCAACAATACAGCACGTATTTTAATGCCTACCTTAAGTGCTGTAGAACCTAACCTAATTCCTAACTAACCACCTACAGTGTCCTACAGCCAAGAGCCCATATCTGAGTTCTTACTCGCCTACTTACCACTTTGATGTTTCGACCGCCTAGCATGACTCCGTTCATTTGTTCCAGGGATAGCTGGGCTGCCTCCGGGATATCATACTCGACAAACGCAAAGCCCTTGTGTTTCTGTGTGATCGGGTCCCAGGACATGTTGATTGACTTGATGGGCCCAAACGGGAGGAACGCCTGTCGTATCGTGTCTTCCTTCAGTTCGAAACTGATGCTGCCCACGTACACCCTGAGGGGAGAGTTGGAATTTACATCTTAGAATAGGAAAAAATGGACCGATTGCAATACTTTCTCGTTACTAGTATAGCTTCGCTTTAACTGTAGTAATAGAAAGTTAAAAAAAAAACTCTTTTATACTGCTAAATGATAGGATTTTGGGAATTGGAAGAACTAATAGTCTACTCGAGATGGAAAACAATACAATCTAGTCTAAGACAAAGACAGCCGTTTTGCTCCGATCGGGAATCGAACCCCCAACCTAGCGCTTACAAGAGGGGGTGCGCTACTCTCTATGCTAAGTATTCTTGATTTCTTTAATCACTATCATTGGAAAACATATCTTCAATTTTTTGAGCGTTCTCATTTGTGATAAGATGCTTCATGGAGTTGGATAAAGCAGTCAGATCTTATCAGCTATGGATAAATCATGCAAGGTGTATTTCGGGTCAAAATTCAGGAGTCTCAGAACAAAAACATTCGAAACTCGACCAAATTTTGAACTTCAGAATACCTTGTCACCAATTTTATATGGCTACATCATTCTGCTCGTAATGGTAAAGGAAATCATAAAGAGAAACCATGCTTTAATCGAAGAGGTTTAAGGAGAGAACTGTACTGCTGAGATGTTATAAGATGGGACTTTTAGTCAAGTAAAGTATACAAATTGGACTTTCGGGGAGGATAAATTAGGTCACACTTTGTTCAAGAATTCGTATCATATTATTAATGTTAAACAATTCAAGTAGTTTCCATGTTCAAATTTGAAGTGTTGTAGAGTTGGCAACAATTACGAGGGAGAATAAATATTTTATACCTGTTTCAGAATTGAAAAGACAAAAATGCAGTTTCTTTGTGTTATTATGTCACAACTTCGGTGCTCACAGCAGCATTGTAGGATTTTCCCAATATCTTAATAATCCTAAAATCCAATGTTAGCTGCCAAGCTGCCATGCTGGCACCGGTCGCTATGCGCATTTATATGTCATAGCTACTCATTTTCCTCACGAGGCTGAGTGGGCCCTGCAACAGCCCATAGAATTCTTTTATACCAACTCAACGTAAAAATTATATCAAGCTTCAAATAACAAAACTACCATTCCATTCAAACGACAAGAAAAAAAGCTACTAAATTCAAAGCCAAGGTCAGTAAAGGTGAAAATGAAATGTCTATCATGTATGTGTTTGCATAAGTTCATACACACGGGTCTTATAAGGGACACACGGGACTTACATGCTTACATCTGAACCCAGCAAGGTAATGGGACTCTTTACCTTGGTGGTTCAAGAAAGCAAGTCCCCGCTGGAAATAACAGAGTACGACAGGGGAAAAAATCATGGGGTATCAATTCTTCCGCCAATCATTTGCATGATACAAATTTCTTGACCCTGCCGGGAATCGAACCCGGGTCTCCCGCGTGCAAGGCGGGCGCAGTGACCACTACGTCATGGGAGCGAATTGAAAAGACAAATATACTGAAAAACCTGTTGACTTTGTCACAAGAATAATGCCTGGACGTACCCATAGATAAATGAGTGTTTTTCCTCTCTGCAATATTTCAGCTTTTGGGTAGTTTGTGCAACTACCACTCCAAAAGGCAATCATTTGCATGATACAAATTTCTTGACCCTGCCGGGAATCGAACCCGGGTCTCCCGCGTGCAAGGCGGGCGCAGTGACCACTACGCCATGGGAGCGAATTGAAAAGACAAATATACTGAAAAACCTGTTGACTTTGTCACAAGAATAATGCCTAGACGTACCCATAGATAAATGAGTGTTTTTCCTCTCTGCAATATTTCAGCTTTTGGGTAGTTTGTGCAACTACCACTCCAAAAGGTTAAGAGACTCTTAACTTAAGAGGAAGAAGAGACAGGTATCGCTATCGATACTACATTAGTTCTGGTGTAATTTGAACCTTTGAGAGCTCTGCAAGAGGTCTACAGTTCACTGAACAACTAAATTCCTAAGTGAAATCCACACGACTTACCTGGGGTTATAGGGCCAACTTGTTTCAAATCATACAGTGGAGTGGACAGGAATGGATAGGTGCATTCTGAAAGGTCCCGAGAAAAGGAAGACATTAGTTTGCATTCTCTGTGATTCACTCTGGGATAGTCACCAAAATCGAGTCCTTGTTAGGAGTTTTCAATGAAGTTTCATCTTTAATTCATTCAAGTTTTTTTTTATTATTATTATTATTATTATTATTTCTTCTTCCTTCCTCTCTTGTATGTAATTTTTTTTTTTTTTTTTTTTTTTTTTTTTAATTACCTATTATTATTTTTTCTTCTTCCTTCCTGTCTCTTTTGTAGTTACCTACTTACTTACTCATATTTCCCCCCTTGATATAAAAAATAAATAAAACCATGTAAAAAAGGCAAGAATGGTGACCACCTCCGAGTATGCAATTTAAGAAAGAAAAAAAAAAGCGAAAAAAATCTTAAACCCCAATTCTATCCCCACATAATTCCATCTTCCTTCTGATTGCTGAATTGTAACCAAATCAGTAGTCAAAGGAAGCTGTCTATGTTGAAAGAAAATTCCATGAATGTGTGATGTTATAGCCACAATAGGTAACAAAATAAAAAACAAACAACTCTTGAGAAGAGGAAAAAAAAGAGGACTAACTAGGAAGAAGTTTTTTTTCCCCATGAGATAAAGAGAACTAACTTAGCCATGAAAGAGACCATCTAGTCACCAACTTAACCTATCTGAAGATCAGTAGTCTTACCTGGTAACAGAAAGCAAGAAAACAAGCAGGTTATATGACAAGTTTCTTACAACCTGCCTTAAAGCTATCCTGCTTTTTAGGTAACCAAATCAGTAGTCAAAGGAAGCTGTCTATGTTGAAAGAAAATTCCATGAATGTGTGATGTTATAGCCACAATAGGTAACAAAACAAACAACTCTTGAGAAGAGGAAAAAAAAGAGGACTGACTAGGAAGAAGTTTTTTTCCCCATGAGATAAAGAGAACTAACTTAGCCATGAAAGAGACCATCTAGTCACCAACTTAACCTATCTGAAGATCAGTAGTCTTACCTGGTAACAGAAAGCAAGAAAACAAGCAGGTTATATGACAAGTTTCTTACAACCTGCCTTAAAGCTATCCTGCTTTTTAAAAGCAAATAAGGCTACTGAGAATGTACCCTAGAATTTTATTTTATTTGACATCCATGAACAGAGTGGCTATAAATACACATCATCAAGTGGGGAAATGAAAAAGTGTCCAATTTTAAAGCTAGTGCAGTCAATTTTGAAATCAGCTTAATTAGGTATGATTTTTAAGATGTTGAACAAGATGTAATGGACAACCAACAACAATCTAGTGAATGTAAAATGCTTCAGCTAATATTAACCAAAAATATTAGTTTGGTAATAAACCAATTTTTATTATTTTCAAATTTCAAAATTGACTACTCACTAGATGCTTTTTTTCATTGGACTTTTGTTTTCTTTAAAAATAATTTTACTGTAGTAAGTTGTAAATCAATGGACCTTTACCGCTAACGGTAGCAGGCCTTATAGCGCTGTGATAAGAAGGCTTGACGAGGCATACTGATCTCTGACACACCCAATAAAGTTAACATATTCTGTTACCATGAAATACACAAAGAAGCAGAAAAGAACATTACAAAATATAGATATGTGTGGCAATAAAGAGTAAAAAACCATTTGAAATAAAATAAAACTCAAAAATTAGGGTGATTTTCATTCCAAACATACCCTCATACATTAATATGACAAAATGTGACAAGTACTCACTTGTCACCACAATGCAACATGTAGCTAAAAAATTATTTTTGAACATGTGGCAATAAAGAGTAAAAAACCATTTGAAATAAAATAAAACTCAAAAATTAGGGTGATTTTCATTCCAAACATACCCTCATACATTAAAATGACAAAATGTGACAAGTACTCACTTGTCACCACAATGCAACATGTAGCTAAAAAAATATTTTTGAACATAAACTGTTGTTTAAACTGAAGGGTAAGTGATTAGGTCATAGGTAATGTATGTTTGAAAAGAAAATATTAAATAAATAACAAGTAGGGGAAATAATGCCTGTTTTTGTTTAAGTTCTAAAGATGATAAGAGATCTAGCAATGAGATACTTGTGTAAAATTTCAAATGCACAACAACCCTAACTTTGTAACATTTGTCAACAAATTTCAAAATCAAGATTTTCCAATAATTTAGAAAAATAGCAACTCAATCAAACAGTGGAGAGACAAAAAAAAAATCCCATCATACTTCCTATTGATCTACAATTTTTCCATTCCAACCCCCTGAGTAATAATAATTCTTCAAAGATGCCTAGTAGTTACTTGAATTAAAAAATAATTACAAAAAAAATGCAATATGGGTAGAATACAACAACAATAATACATGTAAGTACATAGAAACAATAAGAGCAGAGAGGACAGGGATTGAACAAACTGTCAACTTGAAATGGGTGATATGAGATAAGACATCTGTAAAAATAACCAAAATAAATTTGTTGTGTTTAGTCATCTATGTAGTGATTGTTTCATTTTGTTCTACAAAAAAAATCTTGCCTAGAGATAAAAAATTGAGTCTTCTGACACTAAATTCCAATTCATAAAAACTTTACCTACTGCTGGGGTACATTTTTTTCAAAGGGAGCTTTCAACAAATTTCAAATAATTATTCTTCAGTCTAAGACCTCCTTCTAAGTGAACAAATCTATACTCTTCAAAATTTACCAATACCTATCTTTAGTACTATACAAAGTTTAAAAAGAGCAGAAATTCTGAAATTAGTGCAATAGTTTTAAAAACAGCTTCCAAGGGTTCCATTTGTGACCAAAAACTTTACCTACTGCTGGGGTACATTTTTTTCAAAGGGAGCTTTCAACAAATTTCAAATAATTATTCTTCAGTCTAAGACCTCCTTCTATGTGAACAAATCTATACTCTTCAAAATTCACCAATACCTATCTTTAGTACTATACAAAGTTTAAAAAGAGCAAAAATTCTGAAATTAGTGCAATAGTTTTAAAAACAGCTTCCAAGGGTTCCATTTGTGACCAAAGGTTGTTATTAAAATTAGTACACTAACTTCAGAAAAAGAAACCTTAAAAGAGCTATCTATAGACCTGAACAAACCCTTCCAAACTCACCAGAAAAATACAAAAATAAAATTATAAGAAATTATACTTTCAAATATGTTAGTGAGTGGTTCTTTATCAATACTCATATGTAAGAATTTGTAAATGCCTGAAACATCTCAGAAACAAAGAGAAAGGACAAAAAACATTAATACAAAACAAAGATGATGAATTCACCTACACACTTAAACCAATACTATCTAGCACAAATCACTATTCACAAAAAAATTACAAGGTGAAAATAACAAAATTGTGTTACTTAAATATTACTTGGAATTGAGGGATAGACATGGAAAGGAAAAACAGAAAAGCTTTCTTAGTGAGAAGTCTAGTTCCTAGTAGGTATGTAGGTAGGTTGTCTTGCCGAGTACCTAAGAGATAGTTTTAAATTTTTAATTTACTAAACCTCCTCTAGCCTCAGTATAAAGTATCAAAATGAAGTGAGTTAATAGGTAACATTTTTCTTAATCACATTATATTCAATACCTATGAAAAATTAGTCTAGCACTTAGATAGAGTAGTTTACTCAAAACGAAGTACAACAGGAAGAAAATTTAAAAAAAGAAAGTAAAAACCACTTTGAAGGCTTTTTTTTACAAGAAATTCAAATAATAAATATCTCATAACTAGGTAATAAGCCTACTAAACAAAACATAAGTAATACAATAAAAATTGATCAATAAATACCTAAAACAGGCACTTGTGTGAAAAAGATGTAGGTCCCTGTACAACTAAAGACCCAATTTCCAATCAATGTGTCAGTAATTATAATCCCTTATCATTTGAGACCAAACTATTTTATCCTAATATGATATCAAGGTAAACTAGGGTAAAGAATAAGAAGTTAAAAGGTAAGATTACTTACCTGGCTTGGGAGGTGGAGGAGGAGGTGTAAGAGTAAGAGGTTCTGTACTAGCGGTGGAGGTTGGAGGTGCAGCCAATCCATTCTGACTAGGTAGTGGAGGTTGGCCTGGTAAAGGGGGGGCTGGAACTCCGGTGCTAGGGGGTGGGGGGCGCGGGGTGTGGGGTGGTGGTCCTGTTTTTTTTT
>NW_007378069.1:110542-113215 GCF_000475195.1 Diaphorina citri | reverse complement strand
GAACTCCGGTGCTAGGGGGTGGGGGAGGGGGTTGTACACTAGAAGGTACAGGAGGGGGAGGGGGAGCTACATTGAGCCCCATTAGGGGAGGGATAATAGCTGGAGGGGGCATGAATGGAGGAGGCATGATTGGGGGACCTCCTTGCATTGGCGGCATACCAGGAGGTGGCTGCAGTGGTGGCTGAAAAAAGAAACATGAAACACTGAGTTGGAGTAAGGGTGTTAAGACATTTAGCCCAAATTAAACATCTCTGCATCTTGGGAAAACTATCCATCTCATCATTAGAGACTTTCACATTACAGAGCTTGTATCTACATTAAACAACAATCCTAGAAACATCTGCCCTAATGTACTGTCTACTGTTCAGGACATTCTGGAGTGAGAAATTTGAAATTACCAGGGTATAATACATTTGACGGAGAATGATAGATGAAGCCTAACCAGAAATATGAGATTTGTGCCACTAAGGCCACATTTCTTCAAAAACGTTGAATAGAACAATGATATTTTAACAAGAAGAATCACTTGTATTATTTCTAGACATTTTATTAAACAGTTCAAACATTGGATTGGAGTGTGTAGGACTTACCATCCCCATTCCGCCATTCATCATGTTGTACATTATCCGATGAAAACCCCAGCCAGGAATTCACTGAAAACTTAAAAAAGAAACTAAACAAAAAGGATATTGAATTTATGTGTTAATAATGGGCAGTCAAACAATATTTTAGTAGAAAGCAAATCAAATTTCCCGTTTTCTGTAGGTACCTAACTTTTCCACTTTTCCTTTTAGCAAAATCTTTTTTTAGTTTTCTGGAAGAAAACAACCAACAAATGTAGAAAGAAAATGGCCGCACAATGAAATCAGCTGATTAGGGAAGTAAAAAAAAAAGCTTTGTTTACACGATCTTTTTCTTTGGTGGCCCGATCGCTCGTGCCGTACCGTGCTCTACCTCTAGAGTCTAGACTCTAGTTTTTTTTTTTTTTTTTTTTTTTTTTTTTTTTTTTTTTATTTATATTTATTAGAGTGTGCCAACAACTATTCTTATTAAAATTTGTTTTAACTTGTTGATTTCAACAGTCAATCATCATTGTTACTTTCATCTAAAAACTAAACTAGTGACTAGTGATGTCCATTGGGAATGGATCTCAAATTTGGTTATCAGCTATCAGAAGTACATATGGTTCTATACAATGCTATCAAGCCATCTCCATTATTACCACAGTTGAAAACTTTACTAACACTAAATAAATCTTTGTCAACAGGTAAAGTTCACGGATCATTGGCTCGTGCTGGTAAAGTCAAGGGACAAACACCAAAGGTGAGAATTTATTTTGATGTTATTTAATCCTGATAAAAATATGAGGCATACTGGGTAGGAAAATTGAGACAAAGATAGTGAAACTGAAAACATTATTGTGTGTCTGAGTTATCTACAGTTGGGTACCTACTTTGTTATCATTGATAAGTTTACTCTCACCAGAAAAATACAAAAATAAAATTATAAGAAATTATACTTTCAAATATGTTAGTGAGTGGTTCTTTATCAATACTCATATGTAACAATTTGTAAATGCCTGAAACATCTCAGAAACAAAGAGAAAGGACAAAAAACATTATTACAAAACAAAGATGATGAATTCACCTACACACTTAAACCAATACCTACTATCTAGCACAATTTACTTTTCACAAAAAATTTACAAGGTGAAAATACCTAACAAAATTGTGTTACTTAAATGTCACTTGGAATTGAGGGATAGACATGGAAAGGAAAAACAGAAAAGCTTTCTTAGTGAGAAGTCTAGTTCCTAGTAGGTATGTAGGTAGGTTGTCTTGCCAAGTACCTAGGAGATAGTTTTAAATTTTTAATTTACTAAACCTCCTCTAGCCTCAGTATAAAGTATCAAAATGAAGTGAGATAATAGGTAACTTTTTTCTTAATTACATATTCAATATGAAAAATTATTCTAGCACTTAGATAGAGTAGTTTACTCAAAACAAAGTACAACAGGAAGAAAATTTAACAGAAGAAAGTAAAAACCACTTTGAAGGCTTTTTTTTACAAGAAATTCAAATAATAAATACCTATCTCATAACTAGGTAATGAGCCTACTAAACAAAACATAAGTAATACAATAAAAATTGATCAATTTTTGGGACAAAATTTGATGTAGCAGTGATTACTGTGATTAGTGGTGTGCATCATTGCCTTTGTATTTTCCTAAAATGGGGCTAGTAAGTTCAAGGCGTATTGGGTGTATTATTTTTTAATTTGATACTATGGATGTGATGTCTTACCTAAGAGCCCAGTTCGATTAAATACCTAAAACAGGCACTTGTGTGAAAAAGATGTAGGTCCCTGTACAACTAAAGACCCAATTTCCAATCAATGTGTCAGTAATAATAATCCCTTATCATTTGAGACCAAACTATTTGATCCTAATATGATATCAAGGTAAAACTAGGGTAAAGAATTAGAAGTTTAAAGGTAAGATTACTTACCTGGCTTGGGAGGTGGAGGAGGAGGTGTAAGAGTAAGAGGTTCTGTACTAGTGGTGGAGGTTGGAGGTGCAGCCAATCCATTCTGACTAGGTAGTGGAGGTTGGCCTGGTAAAGGGGGGGCTGGAACTCCGGTGCTAGGGGGTGGGGGAGGGGGTTGTACACTAGA
>NW_007378069.1:62545-110050 GCF_000475195.1 Diaphorina citri | reverse complement strand
ACACACTCCAATCCCATTATTATTCGCATTAAACCAATGACCAATCAAATGGAGCTCCCAGTCATTGCTTTAATTTTGGCCAATATTTTAGCTAACAAAATAAGTGAGCACTCTATATTCTTAAAACCACTAGCTCAATGATAGAATTTAGCTTTAAACAACATATTTACGCAACATTAAATATAATTCATATTATATCTATGCAATGATGTATGGCACAACTAATGGTAGTTGCAACAATAATAACAACAACAATAACATTTGGCACGTACTAAGGAAAATCAACAAATAAATTACAAATACATACGCAAAAACGCATAGCCATCGAATGCTGAACAAGTAGCCAGTCGAGGCAGAGAGAGAGAGAGAAGAATGTAACTAAATGAGATACAAGTGCTTGGATCGCTCTAGCTGTAATGTCGAACCTTAACAATAGAATCGCGCTAAAAATTGGGCAATAAATGTCAAATACGTGAAATTCCAACTATAATTGCAGTGCACAGCTGGCTAATGCTTTCCCCGTTTTCTGTAGGTACCTAACATCACTCTGCGACGCAACAATCAATCTAGTTTTCTGCGAAGCGAACAACCTCAATGTAGAAAGAACATTGCCTTGATTTATTCATATAGGAATTAAGCATGATTAGCTAATTAAAAAAAAAGCTTTGTTTACACGACTTTTTTCTGGTGGACCCGATCGCTCGTGCCGGTACCGGTGCTCTACCTCTAGAGTCTAGACTCTAGACTACTCTTAGCGGGGGGGGGCAGCCTTTTTTTTTTTGGGTTCCCTTTTTAACTTTCAAAAGGTTTCGGGGTTCCCCCCCCCCCCAATACCTACCTACCAAAATATTCAAAATATCTCCATTAGGTACTCAATAAGGTACATTTACACTTTTATTTTTTCCCGTTTTTTTTATTATTATTATTTTTCCTTCCCTCAAAACAAGCTTGCGGTTCCCTCAAAATGGGCTCGCGGTTCCCTAGGGAACCGCGGTTCCCGGTTTGGCCACCCCTGCTCTAGAGGCTATAGGGTATAGGCTATAGGTAGGTAGGTACTGATTACTGATTTTCTCTAATCGCGATCGAATAAACTACAGGCTAAAAAATTCCTGGAGGGACGAGCCCAGCTTGTTATATATTAGATTTGAGCCACCACCTACCCCAGGTGGGAATTGAACCTGCGACCTAGTGCTTACAAAAAAAAAAAAAAATGGTTGTAATGTTCCGCTATTTCACTTTTCCCCTGTATAGCCCTAAATAGGGAATATTAGCCCTGAATATTTTTTTTTTCTTTTTTTAAGCACTAGGTCAGTAGGCAGGTTTGATTGGCAAATTATTAAATCTCTCTGAAAATTTTGAGTGACCTGAGGCAGTGAGGCTAAAGGTAAAGTTGTGAGAGTCTAAGAGAGTGGCAAACTTCTTTTGAGCTTGCCTGGTCAATTATATTCTTGAAAGTTTCATATAGACAAGAAATTAATTTTTTAGCTATTTATTTTTATTTTTTTATAGTTCTCTCTACATTCACACAAATATAAATACAATCTGTTCTATTAATCTATTAAAATATTTTATACTTTACATTCCATTTAATTTGTACAATTATTTCTAACCCCTAACTTTAATACTGCAGTTTTAAGGAGAATCAGAAGAGACCTATAATAATCTATTTTTCAGGCTTTTCATCCAACCTTATACCAGCTGCATGTTCATATTCACTGTAAGAAGGAAAGGATTGCATACCTTTCTTTTGACTAATGTTTTCACTTGCTTTGCTGGGAAATTTCAATTTCAACTCAGCAGCATTCTTTTCTTTTAATTTGATAATACCTAGATTTTTATTTATCTCTTCTTCAGTGGGAGGATCTTTACGTCTTCCTCTCAACCATGCCTCCCACTCTGCGGGAAGATTCTGATCAAATTTATCAGCAACACTTGGTTCAAATGAACGATGTGGTCTTCTTACACCTCTTTGTGGATCTGCTGGAACTTCAAAATATTTGGTACCCATATAGTCAGTTCCAATTAGATTTCCTTTGGTGAAATTCTTGGGCTTGAATGATTTAATGAAATCTTTAAACATTTCAGCAAATATACCCCTCCCTTGTCTTGCCATTGTGATGGTGGAGCTGAAATAATATAAGGAAAAGGATTAAAAAAATGAAGCAAGTTCCAAATTTACAAGTTTAATCACAGTTGGTTTACTAAATGATTTTAATGAAATTTGGTACATCTTTGGGATTTTTGTTGATTAATTTCTTGTTGTCTTGTGTTTGAACTGTCATAATCCCATAATATCAACCTATGTAGGTATGAAGTATGAATCATTTTCCAAACAAATATACAAGGACTGACTAAGTAGTGTCCACTGGCAATAAATATTTAACAATAGACTTTGTGTGTATTGCTGTAAAAAAAAAAAAATATGTAGCAAGTCTCTTGCACAATATTATTGCCAGTGCATTTGCTACAGATACTTACATTCTTCAAAAGGGAGAAGGCTATGACAGCATACACTTCTTTGGATTTAACAACTTCTTGGTTTTTTCACTGACAACTTTTAAAGAGCATCAAATACTAAAATCCAATATCCCTTTACTAGAACTAGAACGTACCACAGTCAAATTTATCATTCATTTATCAGTAGTCAGTGCGTTGCGAAATCTGTCTAGTACCAGTTTCTTTTTTTTTTTTTCATCTATTTTCCTGTAATTTTCAAATTTTCCCGGGTAGATCGAAAAATAATTTTAAAAAAGCCGCGTATACATTTACATTGCTACCGATTGATTTTTTTTTTCCTAACCAGAGGAATATTATGTATAGAACGGGCTATGGATCTTGTGATTAAATAATACAGAGAATAAGGAAAATACCTAATCACTATAAAAAAAGTAATAATGAGGAAAGTAAAAACTTTTGCTACTTGAAAAAAAAAAATCACCACCAAAAATGATACACCCTGTTCAAGTACGGAAGATTTTTGAGCGCTATTTCATTTTCCATTTTCCATTCCATTTGTTTACAAACAACAATATTTAACCTCAAAAAAATCCTTCTTTCTTTTTGACAGATTTCTAAAAAGAGTTTTGCTTTGCTCTTTTCTGAAAATAAATTAGTAATTAATTGGGCTTGAGATAGTCTAGCTCACCGTCACCTTGGGAGAAAATGAGGATGTTTTATTAGTGAGGGGCACTCATGAACAAGGGAACTTAACGTTTTCAGACTACCTACTATTGAAAAGGAAAATATTTTGGCCTCGGCTGAACTAGGTTAATCTCTCCTATTCCATCCATTTTCTCAATACGAGATCCTTTGCAAGTTTTATAACACAATAAATTGGAGTACCCATTATTCAACTGATGGCTTCGCTCAGACTATTAGTAAGTACTGCACTAATAAAATGAGACTGCTTGTCCCACCTTGATAGTCAAAATTATCTAACAAATAAATCAATAAACCAAATAAATCAATAAGTGGCGCTTTTCTCTCTCATAGTAGATGGAAAGACTTCATAATGTAAATTAATATGAGAACAACTTACTCAGTTTGCCAGGGATTTTGAGTCCGCCATACTTCCGCCAGAATGCACAGTAGTTTTAGTAATTTTATTATTTTAAACCCTAATAACAGACTTCTACCATTACCTACGTCTGTGTGTCAGATATCTATCATGATCTTCATTGGGTTAATGGTGAGTATGTGACCAAATTTGCAACACTACAAGTCTGACAAGCAAGGGCGCACTGGATTCTTATTGAGTTTACCTTCTGGATAATGGAAAACCTTTACGAAATTTTCTTACTCTAGGACAGACACCATTTTTGAGAATTTTACATGAGAATTATAAGGGCAGATAAAATATATTATACTATGTACATCATAAAAAAATCATAGAAATTTTTAATTACAAAACAGAGAAAAAATACCTACTTCAAGTTTCAACATCGAAATTTTTGTGCAATCTTCCATAAAAATGGATGTGCCATGGATGTGCCTTCATTTTGGGAACTGTTTGTTTCCGAAAAAATCCAATGTGGCAACAATGGTGAACGAGTGTCCAAGTGAATGAATGGGTACCACTCGAACGTACCATAGTCAAAGTCAAATTTATCATTCATTTATCAGTACTAGTTTTCTTTTTTTTTTTATCTATTTTCCTGTAATTTTCAAATTTTCCCGGGTAGATCGAAAAATAATTTTAAAAAAGCCGCGTATACATTTCCATTGCTACCGATTGATTTTTTTTTTTTTCCTAACCAGAGAACGGGCTATGGATCTTGTGATTAAATAATACCGAGAATAAGGAAAATAGGTACCTACCTAGGTAATTACTAGAAAAAAAAAGTAATAATGAGGAAAGTAAAAACTTTTGCTACTTGAAAAAAAAAAAAAAATCACCACCAAAAATGATACACCCTGTTCAAGTACGGAAGATTTTTGAACGCTATTTCATTTTCCATTTTCCATTCCATTTGTTTACAAACAAAAATATTTAACCTCAAAAAAATCCTTCTTTAATTCTTTTTACTTTTTGACAGATTTCTAAAGAGAGTTTTGCTCTTTTCTGAAAATAAATTAGTTATTAATTCTTATGTCTTTTTAATTGACACCCTCTTGTTTCCCTTTACTCATAAAGGTAAGTTTACTTCATGCTTCATGTCTACGTAAATGTCCAATACTGAGCTTATCCGGCTGGCCCATTCCATAGAGTTGTGCACTTGGCACCTTAATCCTGTTACAAGTACCTACTACTTATCTAAAGCTAGTTTTGGGACAAAATTTGATGTAGCAGTGATTACTGTGATTAGTGGTGTGCATCATTGCCTTTGTATTTTCCTAAAATGGGGCTAGTAATTTCAAGGCGTATTGGGTGTATTATTTTTTAATTTGGTACTATGGATGTGATGTCATACCTAAGAGCCCAGTTCCATTAACAAGCTGAAACTCATTCTGTTCAATAATTGACATATGTACCTGATCAATACTTTTGTTTCTTGTCCACAGATGATTGAAAACATGAAGAGAATCATTGTCCGTGGACAATCCAACTATGTCCTCGAATGCCAACAAAATGAAACTGTTTCACACTTGAAGGTATGTCCAAGTCCTTACTTTATTTTGGGTTTACTTGTGTCCTTGTGAAACGCCAAATCATTCAAGTCTTGCTGCTGACCGAGCTGTTTTAGCCTCGAGAATCCCATAGGGATCCTTTCTCCTGAGAGGCTGGTAGTAAACTATCTACTGGTCAACCACTTGGCAGTAAATTCAATTTTAGCTATCATAAAACAAAATCCATTGCATTAGATAGGTGTTTGGTTCAATGGTAAAATGTTAACAATCATTCAAGTCTTGCTGCTGACTGAGCTGTTTTAGCCTCGAGAATCCCATAGGGATCCTTTCTCCTGAGAGGCTGGTAGTAAACTAACTACTGGTCAACCACTTGGCAGTAAATTCAATTTTAGCTATCTTAAAACAAAATCCATTGCATTAGATAGGTGTTTGGTTCAATGGTAAAATGTTAATATTTATGTTCGATTTATTTTTCAGAACAAGGTAGCCAGCTTAGAAAAAGTAGCACTTGAGGACTTCTCCCTTATCTGCAGTGGAAAAACATTGACAGATGATCTGAGCATTAGTGATTTGGAATCTGGAAGCATTGAAATCTTTGTCCCACTGCTTGGAGGTAAGTTATTGAAAACTGAAATGGTGCAAAATTTATATTTTGCTGTTCTTATTAAAATTTGTTTTAACTTCATTGATTTCAACAGTCAATCATCATTGTTACTTTCATCTAAAAACTAAACTAGTGATGTCCATCTTTTCTAGGATTTTAATATGTTATTTAATCCTGATAAAAATATGAGGCATACTGGGTAGGAAAATTGAGACAAAGATAGTGAAACTGAAAACATTATTGTGTGTCAGTTATCTACAGTTGGGTACCTACTTTGTTATCATTGATAAGTTTACCGTCAATCCTTACCACTGTTGCAAAGCATAAATGGTATATGCAAAATTTGAGTGTAATAGGTTAAAATAATTTATTTATTTAATTTTATGTGAATTTACTATCTGATTTCAGGTTGAGAAACAAGAGAAGAAAAAGAAGAAGACTGGTAGAGCCAAGAGACGTGTCCAATACAACAGAAGATTTGTCAATGTAGTTCAAACCTTTGGTAGAAGGCGAGGACCCAATGCCAACTCATAAGAAGGCAAACTTGTTTAGGTTTTATATTTTATTATTCTCTGATTTCTCTGTGTTAACAATATCAACCTGGTGAACCATGTAAAAATAAATCTATCTTGTTTGCATAATTTCTGTCTATTTCTTCACACAAACTAGTGATCCTATTGTTATTTGTAGTGACTTACTGCTGAAGTAAAATAAACTAAAATAAGGTGATAAAGAAAACAAAACGAAATTGGAAAAGGGGGAATTTGAATTTATTTTTAATTACTTAAATATATCTAAAAGAGAGAAGAGAAATAAATTACACAAATATAAAACATATTAAATGATGTTTTATGCTTATAGCATATCACACAGACAATAGACATTTGAGATACATTTTCAAAGTATACTGGAGAACATAATGGCTTGAAGCAATAGACTTGGGTATTATGGGATCTCAAAACTCATATATTTTTTGGTTAGTCTTACAAATGAAATGCAAGAAATCCTCTAAATCTGGATCTTTTCTAGTGTGTTCAACGAGTCATTTGAACATCTCAAAGCAGAAAGAAAGGGTGCGGCTGACTTCATGAATGCACTGTATGGGCTGGTGTGGGTATGTATAAAAAACAAAGCATTCCTCAAGTTAGAGAAGAAGCAGAATACTGACCTGTGTTGTAATATGGGCAGAAAATTAAAGTGCATGAGAAATGGAGATATTTCATGTTTCATACAAATGTCTGTGTAGGATAAACTAGAAAAACCTTTTTTGTAAAGAGCTCCAAAAGTAATAAAAGAAAGATCTATTTACATAAAGTTTAGACAATGTAAAAGGAAATACACTTAGTGCGCGTCCACAACGGGGTACCAACCATGGACCCTAAATGAGAGGGTTAAATGACATTTAAATAAGACCTAATGGTCAAAGATCCCGACATTTGCAACATACAGATACTTAATGATAAATTTTACTGGGGTGCTGTGTATAATTATTTATACATTGAACACTCTATTCATTATTCCGATGAAAATTATGTTTCTCCAAACCCGCTCGGGCTTTGATAAGGCACGTCTCATGGAATAATATACAGCGTAGCTCCGTGGTCATCGCATTTTAAAAAAAAGAGGTTTGACAGAGGGGACTGTAACTGCTATGGTCTTATCGTCCCGAATTGTCTGTGTAGGATAAACTAGAAAAACCTTTTTTGTAAAGAGCTCCAAAAGTAATAAAAGAAAGATCTATTTACATAAAGTTTAGACACAATGTAAAAGGAAATACACTTAGCTTATCTACATGGAATAGGACAAGTTTTTAAAACAAATGGGTGGGAAATTAATTGATTTTCCTTTTCTTGCACAATTTTTCATTATTTTTAAATAATCCCAGAAATTTGGTGAATGGGGGGGAAACCCTTAAACTGCAAAAACTGAAGTTAACACCCAATGTACCCATTGAATATAATAGGTATAATAAGCAGTAATGTGTTGTAGGTTGTAGTGTAGGGTAATTTTTCTAGTTTATTTTATTTTGTCTACCTCAGTTGAAAATACAAAAGGAATACAGATATATCATACCAAAGACATGTAAAAAAAATTGTATAATAAAAAAAGTGTAGGGTAATTTTTCTAGTTTATTTTATTTTGTCTACCTCAGTTGAAAATACAAAAGGAATACAGATATATCATACCAAAGACATATAAAAAAATCGTATAATAAAAACCATGATACAATAATAAATACATATTGACAACGATAAAATAATAGATTATTGCAGTTTTATGAGGAAAATGAGAGAACTTTGAAACCTTTCCTACATAAGTAACGGATTGTACCAGTTATGGCATCAATGATTTCATTTAGTATACTTCATAGAATGTCAACAAAAAAAGCAGTTTTATGAGGAAAATGAGAGAACTTTGAAACCTTTCCTACATAAGTAACGGATTGTACCAGTTATGGCATCAATGATTTCATTTGGTATACTTCATAGAATGTCAACAAAAATAATAAAATTTACAGTAAACGTGTTTTGCACTCGGATAAAATGTATCCAGAGGAAGAGCCCTCAACCACTTGAGCACAATCAAAGAACTGTGGTCAAGGAAACAGAGGGTCAGTAGCAAATGAACAGCTAATCTTATTTCAAATAATTATGTACAAGTGATAAAAATACAGTAGAGAGGTCTCTCTTTCCTATACAACCAGAAGATATAACTGCTATGGTCTTATCGTCCCGAAATCGAAGAGAGAAGGAAGACAGGATAGGAGAAAGCCAGCCCTGCCGAGAACGAACATTATCCCATCAGGATAAAATCGAACCCGCGGCCTAGTGCTTACAAGGCAGACGCACTACCAACTAAGCTAACTAGGCTGGCTTTTCCTACTTCTCTACACGAGAAGTCCTCCGTACTATTTATTCCCCCTATGGAAAACTCTCAATATACTCACAGTCTGTCTTGACAGCCGCAATGTTGATACACCAGAACGGGGAGCGCGCCGCATGCCGTGGCTGTATGACATGTCTGCACAAGCGACGCGATATGCGCGTCAGTGGGGTTGCGCGCAAATAGAACGCGTTGCGCGTCTTCATGATGGGTCGCGGTGATCCAGGTCGCGCTACTAGACCATGCCCTGTGGCCAGGTGACGATGGAGGTGTGCCTTGAGTTTAAACTCCTTAGAGCAGCCGGGTACCGAACAGCGGTGGGGTCGGTGGCCTACCAGACCACTGGGGCCTATCCTGTCCTCCTCCGAGAGAGAGGAGCTGCCCGACTTCTTGTTGGGCTTGAGATAGTCTAGCTCACCGTCACCTTGGGAGAAAATGAGGATGTTTTATTAGTGAGGGGCACTCATGAACAAGGGAACTTAATGTTTTCAGACTACCTACAATTGAAAAGGAAAATATTTTGGCCTCGGCTGAACTAGGTAATCTCTCCTATTCCATCCATTTTCTCAGTACGAGATCCTTTGCAAGTGTCATAAAACAAAAAATTGGAGTACCTATTATTCAACTGATGGCTTTGCTCAGACTATAAGGGAATACTGTGCTAATAAAATCGGACTACCTGTCCCACCTCGATAGTCAAAATTACCTAACAAATAAATCAATAAACCAATATAAGTGGCACTCTCTCATAGTAGATGGAAAGACTTGATAATGTAAATGAATATAAGAACAACTTACTCAGTTTACCAGGGATTTTGAGTCCGCCATACTTCCGCCAGAATGCGTGACAGTTGATACAGATCTTGGTACCCGAATACCAGGGGAACCAGTTGGTAGACACAGTCACATTACAAGACTCGCACGGTTTGTTACTAATCAGGACATCCCCGTTGGCGCCATTAACCATTCCAGGACCTGATGGGAACCATTTGACAAATATTTCATTCAAAGCAAATATATTTTTTTTTTTTTTTTGTCTGGGATATGCCCTATAAGAATGTGCGGAAAGTAAAAATGGTCAGATTTTTTTTTAGGTGGGTAACACCTACGTATGTCTAGTAGGAACCCAAAATATTTATTTTCTCATAAATAAAGAGTACAAATGTGAATTTAAACATTAAATTACATGAATAATTAAAGGGGGGTAAAACAATAAAAAGGGATTTTTTAGTCCCTCGACATAGGCAGTCAAATATACACGGTTCCCTCGACTTGAGCATTTTGGAAAATTTATTATTCTCTCGATGTTTGGCTTGTGATGAATGATCGTGGTTCTCTTGTCTGCTTAACTACTATGTGCTTTGTATCCTCGGGAAAAGTTGAGTTTACTCCCTGTATCCTCGGGAAAAGTTGAGTTTACTCCAAGTCCCAAAAAACGTATCCTTTATGGTTTGTTTGTTGCAACTTAGTATCTAACGGGTACATCTCCAACAGGCTCTATCAGATATCCAGAAGGTTCTACCGTCTTTGTAGGTGTAAAATTTCTATCATGGAAACTGAATAGATAAAGGAAGATGATTGCTTTAGAAGTGTTCTAAAAAATGTAGTTTAAAGCGTGCAATTTAAAAGAGTGCTTAAAAAAAGGAAAGTCTAGCTAAGTTACATTAAACGCAGTAGATTAGCATCTTGCCATGCAACTCTAAACAGATAAGAGACAAAAATACAATAGGTAGGTACCTACTTAGTATTTGATCTTTGACACCCTGAATTATTTATCTACTCATTTGTAGTTCACTGTCCAACCTTTTATTTAAGTTGCAAAAAAAAAATGCACAGGGAAAACCCAAAGTACAAAAGATTTTTGTTTTTTGCAGAGTGAAAACCCAAAGATACCTACCCAGTGAACACCAGTGTTTAATCTATTTTTCAGTCCATTTATTTCTTCTTCTTTCCCCCCAGGTGTACTAGTATGTAACTAGCAAGCTTCTTTCAACTTCAATTACCTACGTCATGAAAGAAGAGATCATGGGGATTGTACTCCGCCATATCCACCTCTGCCTCCGCCATATTGAGCTTGAACCGTTACTATGGCAACCAGGAAGCAAGCCACAGCAACCAGAAGCAGAGTCTGAAACCAAATTAAAATCGAGCAAAATTTGAGTTTTAAATACGTCGATCTTGGGCTGAATACCACTTTGGACTTACATTTATAGTTGTAAATCTGTCTAATTACTTTACTTTCCGTGTCCTTGAGATGGGCATGCCACCTATCTCTCGGTTTTGGAAGGATTGAGAGGTATCAGCCATCAACACCACCTTCTCCAACTGTCTTAGGGACTTAGGAGATCATAAGAAGGATATTTCCACCCATTTCCCGATTTTGAAAAATTTAGACCGATTTCTATGCCTTGTAAAGGTTTTTTGATATACATACATACACACATAAAGTTCACACGAAAACCCCGGGGGTGAAGGGCCTTTATTGGGGATTAACACATTTTAGTTGGTAGGTACTACTGAAGATTCTATTTTTGACAGCTAAACTAAACATAAATACTCCGTGCTACTGTAAGGAGGATTTACTTACTTGAAGTTATGCTTATTTTTTATTTTATTATTATTTTTTTTTCTTTCTTTTCTCCAACTAATAACAAAACTTGAATAACGGAGTTAGCTGTACATATTTTCTAATTTTCTTTTTGATACAGACTTTTACCTGAAACTTCTTCTGGAGGATTAGCTTTTCAAAAAACTTCTTTATCGCGTGGGATCGTATTAAGCACGAGTCACTTGTTTGGAAAATATTAAATAATTTTCGAAGTTTTACAGGAAATCGAGAAAAATTAGCTCCGAGATGAACCTCATATTTCCAAGAAATGAAGGAAAACCCTTATCCTGAGAAGGAAAACACTTATCCCGAGTTAAGTTCTAATAGTAATAAACCTTTTTCGTCTCGCTGGAGGACGTAAAACTGAGACAAAACCAGCCCTGTCAAGCCACAGACAATAACACTGGCTCTTTTTAGGTAGGGTACCTGAATGGGACTACGGTCACGTCCGTCTCAGGAAGTAGGGTACAATGACATAATTATGTACCTGAATATCCCTCAACAGACCCCTACGACTCGGGGGCCCTGAGCTAGCTCTTTGGCCTTGATGACACCTCTTGGTATCCTCTTAATGGGATAGTAGATGAACTCACAGATTTTCTCTAGTATGGACTCACAGCTTTTCTCTAGAATAAACCTGAGTATGCGGACTCTTTAGAGGTGCTGCAGGTGAATTTTAGAGAAACTGAGGAGGTTGAAATATACCAGTGAGGGTACTTCTAGGTTCCATCAAGGCCGGGGGATAGTAGCTCGGGCAGGGGAAAAAATACTGGTCACAATAGATCTACAGAGGTCGCAGTGTTAATTGCATACTCTCTCGGGAGAGGAGCAACCAGTACCATAATAGAAATAGAATAGAATAAACCTTTTAAAACGACAGCTTCTAGGAATACTTACCGTGAAACGTATGGCCATGATGATTTCTCAAGTTCTTTACCAACTGTTTGCTGTGATGACTGAATTGAAACTGCTCCATCCAACGGACCAAGATTCCCAAGTAATGTTGGATTTAAACAATCCTCAGAGAAAATCATAAGGTTGGAGTCTATTAGATAGGGAAGTCCGTGTACTAATTATGATCTTAGTAATCTCGGATTAACCCTGGGATAAGCATGGTGCCTACCAGACTGGAAACCCGGGAAAAGTCAGGGAATTTCATAGAGACTGGAAAAGTCAGGGAATTTCACAAAAAAAAAAGACAAAAATCCAAAAAAGTAAGGGGATTTAATTTTTTGATTTTAGTACACACCCTGGAAAAGATACTAACTTGTTTGAGATTCCTGAACATTTGATACAAATGCATATTTTAGAACAGCTAATCTTATTTCAAATAATTATGTACAAGTGATAAAAATACAGTAGAGAGGTCTCTCTTTCCTATACAACCAGAAGATAACTAAACCACCAGTAGTTTTAGTAATTTTATTATTTTAAACCCTAATAACAGACTTCTACCATTACCTACGTCTGTGTGTCAGATATCTATCATGATCATTAGGTTAATGGTGAGTATGTGACCAAATTTACAACACTATAAGTCTGACACACAAGGGTTCTATCATGATCTTCATTGGGTTAATGGTGAGTATGTGACCAAATTTGCAACACTACAAGTCTGACAAGCAAGGGCGCACTGGATTCTTATTGAGTTTACCTTCTGGATAATGGAAAACCTTTACGAAATTTTCTTACTCTAGGACAGACACCATTTTTGAGAATTTTACATGAGAATTATAAGGGCAGATAAAATATATTATACTATGTACATCATAAAAAAATCATAGAAATTTTCAATTACAAAACAGAGAAAAAATACCTACTCCAAGTTTCAACATCGAAATTTTTGTGCAAACTTCCATAAAAATGGATGTGCCATGCCTCCACCAAAATTCATATTTGAAGTAATACATTAATTCGATTTCATTTTATCCTACAGAAGATAACTGCATAACTGTTAAGTACGAAACATTTGGGTATTGAAACTTGTGAAAATTATGGTCACAATTAAACAATTTTAGAGATACATACATAAAAACATACGTATAAATAGAGAACAGATAATATATAAAAATCCTATTTCAAATTGTGCAACCTTTTCTTTCTTCTCTTTAAAGCCTAAAATCCCATACCTCGACCATTATAAAGCTATCCTTTTCAAATTTAATTTCGCAAGTGGGGAAAGTCAACCAAATAAATATGAAGTTCATTATTGTGAACACAGATTCATAATGTACCACCCATTTTCTAGTCAATTCCGTGACTTCACACAAAAAACTTCTAAAACATATTTTGAAAAAATAGTTAACTTTAGTTTTGTCAGCGTCTCATTTCAAATTACATTATACAGACTATAAAACATCCTAATAAAAGCTAAAAGTCGATGAGCAATTACGATCCAATCACTAATGATTTTTAAACAGTTCGTCCCCAAAAACTTGTTCATTACCTATTGGGTATTCGTTAAATCACCCCTCTGTAATTGCACCGTATATCAAGAGCAAAGGAAACTCGAAGTTCCTTTTATTTAACCACTACAATGACTTGAGAAAATTCTTTAGCCACAATGGTTAAATGATAGTGATTTTTTTTTTTCCTTCAATTTTTTTCCCCTCAACTTAATATTACGATCCAATCACTAATGATTTTTAAACAGTTCGTCCCCAAAAACTTGTTCATTACCTATTGGGTATTCGTTAAATCACCCCTCTGAAATTGCACCGTATATCAAGAGCAAAGGAAACTCGAAGTTCCTTTTATTTAACCACTACAATGACTTGAGAAAATTCTCTAGCCACAATGGTTAAATGATAGTGATTTTTTTTTTCCTTCGATTTTTTCCCCTCAACTTAATAAATATACTTGGAAGTTGTCACGCCGAACGTTTCTTAACACAAGTGCTCTAACCAGGGGGGTTGTGGAATTCATCTGATCCGTTTGCCACTCAATGTGTTTGTCTATCAATTGAACACGGATCAAACCACTAGGAAGGGATCTTATTTGAGCTAACGATAGTCCTATGAGACAGCAGTGGAGCATCTGTACTTGGGTAGATCTTACCTGCAGAATAGAGAGATAAGATTAAAATTGGGGAGGCATTTCAATAGTATAAAGCACGAATGCGTCACAAATGTCGTTCAGATCAATACACCTTGCTAAATTTCGTCACATGACTTGGACGGACTCGAACTACGAACCTCCAGATCCGAAGTCCACCGCGCTAACAACCACACCACTGAGGTATTTCACTAAGATCAATAACACACAAAACGCAAGACGTCGAAAACTCGGATTTATTTTAAGGTAAGTTCCGAATACAGATCCATGATTTTCCTCGCGCATAGTTGGAATAAAGACTACCTTTCATTTATAATATGTATTGCTTTTTTTTAAATACTTGATTGAAAACTAATTAACTTTGTGAAGATCTATTCCAACCATCGAATTGTATGTGAATTGTGAAACGATTCTTTTCTTATGGAGAGGACACACGAGTCTCGTTTTAACTTACCTATTAATCTTCTCCATGGTTTCCTTGCTTTCAAAAAAAAAAAAAAAAAAAAAAAAAAAAAAGAGGAAGGTGTTTGAGAAGAGGAAGAAGAAGAAGATCAAAGAAGATCGCTTCATTTATCAAATAATATTCGATTGTTTTTAGATGAGAGGGACAGTACTGGAGAGAATGGAAGTGAGGGAGAGAAAAGGAGCAGGGAGGCCGAAGAAAAGGAGAAAGGATTGTGTGAATCAAGACTTGAACGAGAAAAATTTAACAGGGCATGAGGTTACACAATAGGGCTGCCTGGAAGAGACTGACAAGAAACGCCGACCCTATTCGGAAAAGGCTAGGAAGAAGAAGAAGAAGAAGAAGATTCGATTGTTTTTAGGTAAATTCCCTTTCGCCCACCTCTATGGCTGAGTGGTCAAGAGCACTGACTCTCAACCCGGAGGTAGTGGGTTCGAATCCCGGTCAGGGCGGAAATTTTCTAACCAGACTTTGCCGTTCTTGGATAGGCATGGATGTAAAAGAATGTGCGTTGAAGTAATACGAAAGCGGGAAAAAGGTAAATTCCCTTTGAGGATGAGCTCTTCATTTTTTCCTACGTCTTTTAAAAGCTACAACCAACAAAAGAGTGTTTACTCACTTGCTCAGGTCCGTAGATCGGAAGTACAAGTCATCAGGGGCGTCCATCCAAGAGATCACCTGTTTCCTTCCCCTACTCGAAGACGACATGGGGTTCATTCTCTTGCTAGGTGAGGCCCCTCCCGCCCCTCCATTAAGAAGACTCATAGCGGTGGGGGGCGGGGGCAGGAGGCTGACAGGGGCGTGGTCTAGCTCCATGGGGCTAATACCTAGGCTGGCGGGGGGCAGAGGGGTGATGGAGGAGGACAGAGAGGGGTCCTTGTGTATTCGCTTGGTGGGGGGGCCCTGATGAGGTATCACTATGGAAAACACAGATATCAAGTCATACAATACATGGTAATTAGAACTTTTTAAAACAGATATCAAATTTTACACAGTGATTAGAAGTTTTAAGGAGAATAAAGCGTACTTGCCATGTAAGTGCTAGATCGCGGGTTCGATTCCCGCTGGGGCGGATTTCATGAGATTCGTTCACGAAACGGCTGGTTTTCTCCTACTCTTTCTTCATTCTTTCTTCGCATTCGGGACGATAAGATCTTAGCAGATAGCAGTTCCCTCTATCAAAGTGCTGTCGCTGTTGGCTAGTATATTTTTACTTTTTCTAGCACTATAAGGCCAGCTACTCAATATCAGGTAGACCTGATGAGCACACACACTACCAGGTGTACCTGTCATCAGGCCTACCTGATACTGAGAGGGATGCGGACGTCTTCACTTACCGTCCAATCCATTGAGTTCATCAAAGGCGCGTCGTTTGAGTAGCAAGGAAGACGTGGCGCCAGGCGGTATCGAACCCGGGGTCGGGGACATGGTAGCACGCTCCATGGGGTCCGGTTTATTCGGGACAAGTTTAACTTAATGGGCACTTTGCCTCTGACTAATGGCCGAGTCGTACATTTCTCGAGCCTCAGCACGTGGGCAACTTTTAACTTTTGATCTATGCAAGTATGGACCTACAATTCGAACTTTCGAAACAAAGTTTGAGTGACTTGGGAGAAAGGGGAATGTCCTGAAAATTGCTTTTTTCGAGATTGGTTAGACTTCAGGGGCGAAGGAAATTTTCAGTTCAAAGGAGGATAAACAAGGCATACATATTCTCTTCTAATCTATTCTATGGTTTAAATTAAATGCTAAAAAACAGAGTTTTGTATTCTACTATCTCAGAAGGCTACTAGACTCTACTATAAATTCTCGGTCTGATTCCTGGAACTTACCTACAGATCTGGAAATGACAAGGAACTGATCGATCTGCTTGTCCGTCAAGCTATGATGTGGCGTCCATACAAGCGTTTCGAAATCTTTCGACTCTCGACAGTTCGGATCCTTCGACGCTTCTCCTAGGTAGGGGGTGATATCCGACTGGTATTTGCTACCCACCCGGATCTCACCCTTGTCGGCGAGCAGGGTCTTCTGTGCGGGGTCGAACACTAGACAGTAGAAAAACGTGTCCTGGGGAACAGAAGAGGAAGACGAGGATTAGCTGGTGACCCAACGAAACACACACAAAAAGCCCACTCTGAGGCTTAGGTGTAGGGGCCTGCCCCAAAGGATGGATTAAGCTTATACGAACCTGACCCAACGAAAAGTTAGAAAAGAGAAGAATCGCATGCAAAGGGTCTTCTGTGCGGGGTCGAACACTAGACAGTAGAAAAACGTGTCCTGGGGAACAGAAGAGGAAGACGAGGATTAGCTGGTGACCCGACGAAACATGCTCAAAAAGCCCACTCTGAGGCTTAGGTGTAGGAGCAACTGCCCTAAAGGATGGGTTAAGCTTATACGAATCTGACCCAACGAAAAGTTAGAAAAGGGAACAATCGCATGCATCCGATTTACCGATTTGAAGTTGAAGCTGATTTGAAATACCTACAACTAATCGCATTCCAACCGACTCTTGCGTACAACGGTTCGAGTCCACTAGGGACTTGGAAATTGTAGAAGCGTCTAACTTGGACTTAAGTAATCCTCTTGTTTTCTTTTATAAATTAAATTTCATGTTTATTTATATTTTAAAAACATAATATGTTTAGCATAATTATGCTTCTTTGATAATTGAAAGCCCCCATCCAAATTCTAAATGAACATTGAACTTTGTTTATGTGTACAAATATGAAAGGTGTAAAACTAGTATCAGAGCAGAGAGCAGAATAGTCATATATATAGTTTTGTAATGATTCCAGATATGTGGAGGGAGTCAGTGACCCTAAAGCCTTCTGTCTATAATGACAAGTCTTTCTCTATCTCGCTCGCTCTCCGCCTCTCTCTCTCTCGCTTCTTTTATATACGCGGGGTTTAATGAATGCATAGAGGTAATACCAAGTACGTAGCATGGGTATTATACTGCTCGTAATTACACACACATACACAGACACAACTACCTATGCTGAGCAAACCAAGTGATTGTTGCTTCAGAATGAGAGGGTTAAATGACATTTAAATAAGACCTAATGGTCAAAGATCCCGACATTTGCAACATACAGATACTTAATGATAAATTTTATTGGGGTGCTGTGTATAATTATTTATACACTATCTGAATTCTGTCGCTTCGCTCCGGAATCCCGCTAGTTCATCCCGAGGCATGGCCAAACTTGTGGAAAAGGCATGGCCGAACTTGTAGTTATCAAACTAAAAACATAAACGAACCTCAAATATTAGGCGAGCGAGGAAAAGTTTTCTCTCCCGCAGTCTCTGCACTCTGTGTATTTCTTATGGAGATTTTAGCGATCAAAAATTGATCATATCTCAGGATCGGTTTAGATTTTCGCAAAATCCTTTCTTATTGCACACCCAGACCATAAAAGGAATATTCCTACCAAATTTCAACTTTCTAGGTGTTGTGGTTCTAGAGATAGAGCGATCAGTGTGTGAAATGTGAAATGTGAACTGTGAATGAGTGAATGGATCTCGTTCTTATAACTTACTAGTTCATCCCGAGGCATGGCCAACCTTGTGGAAAAGGCATGGCCGAACTTGTAGTCATCAAACTAAAAACATAAACGAAACTCAAATATAAGCGAGCGAGGAAAAGTTTTCTCTCCCGCAGTCGCTGCTCTCTGTGAATTTCTTATGGTGATTTTAGCGAGCAAACATTGATCATATCTCAGGATCGGGTTACACACCTAGACCATAAAAGGAATATTCCTACCAAATTTCAGCTTTCTAGGTGTTGTGGTTCTTGAGATAGAGCGATCAGTGTGTGAACTATGAAATGTGAAATGTGAACTGTGAACTGTGAATGGATCTCGTTCTTATAATATAAGATATCTTATATTATAAGAACGAGATCCATTCACTCATTCACATTTCACATTTCACACACTGATCGCTCTATCTCTAGAACCACAACACCTAGAAAGTTGAAATTTGGTAGGAATATTCCTTTTATGGTCCAGGTGTGCAATAAGAAAGGATTTTGCCAAAATCTAAACCGATCCTGAGATATGATCAATTTTTGATCGCTGAAATCTCCATAAGAAATACACAGAGTGCAGAGACTGCGGGAGAGAAATGTTCCGCTCTCGACCAACTTTTTGAGTTTCGTTTATGTTTTTAGTTTGATAAATACAAGTTCGGCCATGCCTTTTCCAGAAGTTTGGCCATGCCTCGGGATGAACTAGCGGGCTTCCGGAGCGAAGCGACGGAATTCAGCTAGTCTTATATTATAAGAACAAGATCCATTCACTCATTCACAGTTCACATTTCACATTTCACACACTGATCGCTCTATCTCGAGAACCACACCACCTAGAAAGCTGAAATTTGGTAGGAATATTCTTTTTATGGTCTAGGTGTGCAATAAGAAAGGATTTTGCGAAAATCTACACCGATCCTGAGATATGATCAATTTTTGATCGCTGAAATCTCCATAAGAAATACACAGAGTGCAGAGACTGCGGGATAGAAAACTTTTCCTCGCTCGCCTAATATTTGAGTTTCGTTTATGTTTTTAGTTTGATAACTACAAGTTCGGCCATGCCTTTTCCACAAGTTTGGCCATGCCTCGGGATGAACTAGCGGGATTCCGGAGCGAAGCGACGGAATTCAGCTATTTAATATAGGTACTTTATTTAAACTGACAATGTAGGTTGACATGTGAAAAGTCTGGTTAGGGGACGTTAAACAGAGAGTAGGCTAGTGTCTAGTTGTGGGACTATAAACAGGAAGGAGAACAGCTAACTCTAACCAGCCTAGCTAGCTGGCAGTTTTCAACTTTTCAAAGGGTTCCCTCTGTTTTAAAAGGACAAGAACAAGCTCTCACGATGCGATGCTTGACTGCGGTTCAGGACGAGCCAATTAAACAAGGCTAGAGACCATCACCCTGGTGTATGGCTGATAGAAGAGATATTTTCTCTATTTGGTCATCAACTCATCACTTTTTGGCTACAGCTAAAACGGGTACAACAATATATAACACCATACTTTGCAATAAAATGTTAGCAAAAAAGTGTGTAGGTAACTAATTTTAGAATAGAACCTCACCTGACGTGGACAGTCTAGTTGTGGGACTATAAACAGGAAGGAGAACAGCTAACTCTAACCAGCCTAGCTAGCTGGCAGTTTTCAACTTTTCAAAGGGTTCCTTCTGTGTTAAAAGGACAAGAACAAGTCCTCACGATGCGATGCTTGACTGCGGTTCAGGACGAGCCAATTATACAAGGCTAGAGACCATCACCCTGGTGTATGGCTGATAGAAGAGGTATTTTCTCTATTTGGTCATCAACTCATCACTTTTCGGCTACAGCTAAAGCCGGTACAACAATATATAACACCATACTTTGCAATAAAATGTTAGCAAAAAAGTGGGTAGGTAACTAATTTTAGAATAGAACCTCACCTGACGTCGACAACTTATTGTTATTCACCACCCCCGGGGTTGCTGCACTCCCCTGCGGCGGTTTGTTGTAGTTAGGTATGTATACTTGTTTCAGTTTCGACTCTGCCTCTACCGCTTTCACCCGCTTCTGTTGTACGTAGCGGTCCGTGGTTTTCCACATGTAATAGTACTCGATGATGTTCTTGAGCGTTTTCCACGGCAGAAAATCGTTGCGGATGTCATTGAAATCTTTGCCGTACTTCTCCAGCGCTTCCTCGAACAAATTGGCTTCACTTGCCGACCTGGAAATTAAACAATATCACGTTAATATTCGATTTAATTCGCTTCATTTATCAAATAATATTCGATTGTTTTTAAGATGAGAGGGAAAAGAGTTGAGACAATGGAAATGAGGGAGAGAAAAGGAGCAGGGAGGGTGAAGAAAAGGAGGAAGGATTGTGTGAATCAAGACTTGAACGAGAAAAATTTAACAGGGCATGAGCGCATGAGGTACACAATAGAGCCTGGAAGAGACTGACAAGAAACGCCGACCCTATTCGGAAAAGGCTAGGAAGAAGAAGATTCGATTGTTTTTAGGTAAATTCCCTTTCGCCCACCTCTATGGCCGAGTGGTCTAGAGCACTGATTCTCAACCCGGAGGTGGTGGGTTTGAATCCCGGCCAGGGCGGAAATTTTCTAACCAGACTTTTCCGTTCTTGGATAGGCATGGATGTAAAAGAATGTGCGTTGAAGTAATACGAAAGCGGGAAAAGGGTAAATTCCCTTTGAGGATTAGCTCTTCATTTTTTCCTACGTCTTTTAGAATTCCTATTCAGGAAATAAATTAGTCCATTTTAAGTTTCAAGGCCAGGACTGTGACTGGCGTATATCCCATACCTGCAGAGCGGAAAAGAAAAACTCGAACCCATTTACCCTGATTCAGATATGCTTAAAAGTCGTTTTTGCAGGATATGGGTATGCTTACCATTCCTCCATTTCGTCTCGACACAGCACGGGCCCCGTGGATGGGACCAGACTACTGATAGCCTCGGCCAGACTATACTTGTGTTTGTCTAGGGTGTCCATAGCATGGAATAGGGTAATATCACGGGATGCAGCCGCCGCACTCATGTGCAGTGAGGGCTGCTTCACTGAACTCGAACAGTCGAGCGCTCGGGCAAATGTACCTGAAAACTACCGTTGAACCTTTGACACGTTTGGCAACGTAGCCTACTTTTTAGATGACTCCTTGCTGCCATATTCAAATGGATAAGGTATAGGCCCAAGGCCAAGGCCCAAGACTCTCAAGAGGGAGAGTAGATAAGGGTTAACTTTTACACTATAAAGTATAGAAAGTCAGGTACGTGCCCAACATATCAGATGAGGCTGGGAGATACCTTGCCGATACCGGTGTGAGAATTTATACTATAAAAGAATAATCCAAACATTTCCAAGGCTAGGCAGTAAGGGTAAAAAAAAGTCCCTGGGAAAAATCTTATAGGGGAATCTAAGATAAGAGATGTAAGTTCATGTTGAGAAATAAGAAGTATTCATCGGCCGAGATTCGAAACCGCCTTTTCTTCCTTCTAAAACACCTTACTCTTTTCCTAGCAAGCGATTGTGTACACCGGCTTTAGTTGTGCCATACTTATTTAAGTTTAACTCTCGGATTAAGCAATCTGATTGATTGATTTTTAAAATTTTCAGCCAATCAAATTGATTAAAACTTAAACTCACATTATGGACCTCGGCCTTAGTCATAAAGTCATCCGCGATTTGGTGTTGATTGTTTATCCAGTAAATAATTCACTACAGACACTACTAATGTCTAAATCACACAGCCATACTCTCTCAAGAACCTTCGTGTGTGCGAGATCCAATTATTAGTGGAAGCCCCATCTTTGTTTTGGTTTCTCAACTAACAATAACATACGTGGAAATTAAAATATCAATTATATAAAAAATGGCAGGTGGACGAAATCAAATAAAAATGTTTGTGGATTCAACATGTCAGCAATCTTCTTTTTCAAATGGGGTCGGCGTTTTTAGTCAGCCTCTAAATCAGCCCTATTGTGACAAAGTGATTACTTTTGGCCTGACATTTGGTTTTAGAGAAAGCAAAAGGAAATTTCAGGCTGGTATCCTCCCTGTTGAAAGTCCTGAAGTCAGACAACCCGAGTCAGCAATAGCGGTAGATTCAAATAACATGTCAGCAATCTTCTTTTTCAAATGGGGTCGGCGTTTTTAGTCAGCCTCTAAATCAGCCCTATTGTGACAAAGTGATTACTTTTAGCCTGACATTTGGTTTTAGAGAAAGCAAAAGGAAATTTCAGGCTGGTATCCTCCCTGTTGGAAGTCCTGAAGTCAGACAACCCGAGTCAGCAATAGCGGTAGATTCAAACGCTCAGATCTGCCGCCAGTGTTCGTGACATGTTTTGCAGTAACGCGGTCTGTAAGATCATTAGACCGTATTCCGACATTAGTGCTTGAGTATAATTCAAAGTTTTGACTTTAGTCCACCAGTCCATCTGATCTTGTCTCAGTCTAATGAGTTCCAATCTTCGTATAGGTTTTTGTTCTTCTTCGACTTGAAGTATAGTTTGTGTTGTGTTATATGTGTGTCCGTCCGTTCACTCTTTGTCATGTACCTACCTATATAACTTTAATTCTCCCAATATCTTCGACATAACTTTATAATTCTCCCCATCTCTTCGACATCCTTCGGGTTTTGTCGCTGATTTTTGCTCTTTACTGTACCCAGTTTCGTGGCCTTTCTTGTATGCCCTTCTTCAAATTCATTGAATACTTCTTAGTACCCTGTTTCCCTCTTTCTGCACATGTGCGCATGTATGTACTGCCAAAATAAAATTTCAAAATACGGAAAGCATCAAAAAAGCTTACTCGGTAAAGAGACTACAAAGGATCTAGGCTAGGTAATAGGTGAAAATTGGTATGAAAGCAATGAAAAATGTTGACATTAATACTAGTAAAGCAAAACTTGAAACTTTGAGACCTTGGTCTTCTCGGAGTTCAAGGTTCAATAATACCTCTATGTCTTGCACCTGTACTTAGATACAAAGAGGTACACGTATAGTACAGACTAGATTAGTGCTTCTCAAACTTGGGGATAATTAGCCCCTATTCCCCAGGGGTTAAACGGGGATTTAATCACTCAACTGTAGTACCGCTAAGGAGTGTAAGAGTGGTGGTATTTTGAAAAATATCTGGGAGGTGACTATCACCCTTGTTCAGGGGTGATTATCACCAGGTTAGGGACCACTCTTCTTGAAGATAATCTACATAGCTCCCACGCTCTGAGTTGATGATGTTTATATTGTTTCTGCATAAGTATTCCAAGTATTTGTAATAATCTAATGACCTAGCGTATTTTTGGGTACATACTAATATCTTTGGTTCCTAAAACTAGTTGCAGCATATGTGCCTCTAGCATAGGAGGACTATTGATTGTACTTTGCAATAAATTTCCGGTACATACATATTTTATTTTTTTTCTTGCTTTTTAATCAGCATCAAACTACCTTGGATAACGCTTTAGAAAATTGCTGCCATGGATGAAAAACGTGGTCTCCAAAAGTGAAAATCCTTAGTGCTTCTCAAACTTGGGGATAATTAGCCCCTATTCCCCAGGGGTTAAACGGGGATTTAATCACTCAACTGTAGTACCGCTAAGGGGTGTAAGAGTGGTGGTATTTTGAAAAATATCTGGGAGGTGACTATAACCCTTTTTTGGAACGAAAACAATTGGTGCAAAAAACTTTCGCCTTATGAGCGTTGGGTCGCGGGTTCGATTCCCACCAGTGACGAACTTTATCTTAATTATATCTAAGGTTCGTTTTCGTTTAAGGAACGACTGGCTTTTTTTCTATCCTGTTCTCTTTCTCTCTTCGAATTCAGGACGATAAGGCCTCCCTTATTACAGTTCGTGAAAACTTACTCGTCCTTTTTGGATCACTAAAAACTCCTTTTGGGATGATTAAAAATTCTCCCATGCGTGCATCGTGCGGACCATAAAATGAAACTTCTTTTAAACTCAACTCAACTTCTTTTAAACTCAACTTATCTTTATTTTAATTCATAAATCAAACAAATTCACTCCCATTACTGAAATCTACCGTAGGGATTCTATTTAGGTGTTTCACTTACTTCTTTATTAAGGTAACTGAGTAGGGATTGTGTTTCACTTACTTCTTTATTAAGATAACTGAGTAGGGATAGCTGTTTCACTTACTACTTTATTAAGGTGACTAAGTAAGAATTCAGCTGTTTCACTTACTTCTTTATTAAGGTAACTGAGTAGGGATTCTGTTTCATTGAGGAGGGTCACCGAACATTTGCCGCGAATGTGTGTGGCGGGAAGCGTTTCGACTTGGCGCGAAAGAAACAGTTCGCGTTGTTTTAGCTGGTGTTTCTGCTTGTTGGTCAGCTCCTTGCTGGTGCCTCCGGGATGGCCGTTGTCTGTCGTGCTGGTGCCGTTGTTGATGGAGGAGATTTCGGATGACTCGTCCGAACTGTCCAACTCTAAGGCACCTGAAACACAAGAAACGGGATGGTTAAGTTTTGACGAGGAAGGGGGACTGATGTTTCTAAATTCTACTACGGATACTGACCATACAGCTGCACCTAGATTTATACAAGCGCTTCACAAAATTTCAAACCCTATGCACTGGCAGTTATTTTACAGTCGGATAATTCTGTTGAAAATTTTAGGTTTTTATGGCAGGGAAAATGATTTTGCTGAAATTCGAAATTGAAATAATGTAAACAAATGTGCAAAGTGGACAAATCATTCATGGCAAGACTGTCCCTTTCAGTCCTCTGGCCTAGAGCACACTGAAAGTGTTCGTGCCACTGTTGTGCAGGTCAATAATGACGAAAGATTAGGAACTACTGATCCATATAGCGACCGAATTGTTCTGCTAAATATAACCCTTGTCCCCAAATATTGTGGCACGAAAGATACCATTTGTTTGATCTTTCAATGTAAACTGATCAACATTCTCTTGGATTTACATGGGTGAAGAATTAATGACGGTAAAATTTCAAAGGACACATCGAAAAATTATGCAAATGGCTTCTCATTTCAGAGAAAAAGAAAGGAGAAAAAATCAATAATATGAGATAATAAATAAAATTCAAGACGTGGTCAAACACTATTGCAATAATAAAGTTACTTTTTTTAGGGTGACCTTTTTCTATTGTATTTTTACTCATTGTTTCCCGTAGGGTCACAACAGCGCTTGCAAAAATATGACTCAAAAGTTGGAGTTTTTTTTTACAGCCTTCTTGGATTAATGCAGTGGTTAGATCGTTGGGTTCTTAGCTTATTTTATTAGTACAGACTTTTTTAAGATAAGTGAGTGTTTCACCGCCATTCCACTTTCAATGAAACTAAAATCAACAGACGATACTATTCACCAACTAAAGGAAAGGTTTTCAAGTGAAAATCTAGACCGTATTTCGTTGGTTCAGTCCCCAGCATAATTATTAGTATTTAACATTCTTTTAAAATATGCGTCCCAAACAGACAACAGAGCGAGAGAAGCAGAAATTCTCGAAAGGAATGGAATAAAGTGGAAAGAAAAATAAAGGAAAAAGAGGGAGAGGATGAAAAGTGCTCAAAAGTTTGAGGTGGGTGGTAAAAAAGGTGGTTTTTTCGTTTTGTTTGATACGCTGGGTTAGATGAGAAGTGGGTGTGGGATTGGAGGGTAGGGAGAGAAGAGAGAGGGGAGGGGGCTGCAAAAGTTGTGTGAGGAGGAAGGGGTATTTGGGGATCCTTTTTATTACCCAGGAGACAGAACTTTCGGGATTAATGTGGAGAAGAACCATGCCAATGAGTGACCCAAAGTTAAACACAATACTTAGCAATAAGATATGTCTATCAATTACTAAAACATACCAAGAGAAAGAGACATTGGGGCATTGGACATTGAAGAAGGGAGAGGAGGAAGAGAAAGAAGACGGAGAGGAAGAAGAAGAAGGAAAGGAAGGAGGAACACCAGATGAGTCCGAGAATCCCAAATCATCCGATTTGGGTTCCAACTCAAAAAAGGTCATCCGAGTTGCGTCCCCGGTACCTATATACTTGAGACCATAAAGTAAATATATAAGTATATACCTAACGAACAGGGTGACCAAAAATAACTGTACCTATACAGTATGATATAACTTTTTTATTCTATAATAGGCCTATAGGAACAAACTTTGAACATGAACGCTATTGCTATTATTTTTGTAGGTACCTACTTGTCTTTTGCGTTTAACCTAACCCTATAATAACATTGGTCACTGCTCAAATTCTGAAAGATCTTTTTTGCATTTAACCAGACCCTATAGCCTATAATAACACTGGTTACTGCTCATTTGTGACAGCTCCTTTTATAGCAACATTCCATTGACGCAACTTCTGAACAAGTACAGTTGAATTTTTAACGTTATCGATTGTAGGTACCTACATGATGAAAGCTGAGAAAATGCTGCGTACAGTATTTTTTTGTCACCCTGTACTACATGTAGGTATACCTTCAAACTAGCTCAGGTAGCTCAGGGATGATAAATTTCAGAAATGGGACCCAAATAGGACGGACGCAACTCGGATATCACAGTCGGGACTCAAGTCAGATCCCCCCGAAAGGAAGGAGAAGGAGAAGGAGAAGAAGAAGAAGAAGACGAAGCTCAACAACAAAAAGAAGAAGAAAAGACTTTCAAATGTATAATCTATGTATACGCTATACGTTTGTGTGTTTACGTATAACTTTTGGGCGAGGGGATGGGTGGAAAATGTAAAAGTTTTCTAGAAAATGAAGGAAAGGAGTTATGGGTGAAAAAAAAGTACTAACAGCAAAGTAAAAGAGAGGAAGAATATTCTATTGATTAGTGCGGGAACAATCTCCAGGAGATGTTTCGGAGTAATTTGTGTGATGGAAACTGGAGGATAAATACACAAAAACAACACAGATGAGGGGCTGTAGGGTTAATAAAAGGTGACGAAAAACGCCTTTACCTTACGCCTTACACCTTGAAAATTGCGTTGGACATGAGGATCATTCTTACCTTAGGGTACTTACATATTTATAATTAAAGCCAATAAATTAGAAACCCATAGGACGCCCAGCAATAAAAAAGGAGCCAAATTCCTCTATACTAAAAGAAAATGTTGAAGATAGATTTCCATGTCCAATTTTTATCTTCGAGAAAATCAACCGTAGTTCAATAGGTGAGGCAAATTTGAGAGGCTTCATACGACTATAGTGCCCGTACCCTATTGTACGAGTATCAAAGAATTTTTTGTTAAGATACATACTTGAGTAATAGGATACCTACCAACCGTTTCTTCAGTATACCAGTGGACAAGGTATTTCAAGTTCCCTTTTCGCCTGTATCGTTTAAATGACATTTTCTCTGGTTTACTATCTTCGATAGCATCAAGGGTCGAGCGCATTTTGCTTTATCTGCAAGACGCCAGATAGTTGGGTTGGAGCTGGAAAATAGCTTGTTTAACTAGTCACATGCTTTAGATTACTCTACTATAGATCTAGAAGAAAATGCAACCACAAAATATGATTGTGTAAGAGGAGGAAGAGTAGGAAAAGAAGAGTGGGAGAAGGATAAGGAATGAGGAGGAGGAGAATGGGAGAAGGATAAGAAATGAAGAGAAGAAGAAGCAGGATGTGGAAGAAGCATCCAACAGCGGATATAGTAAAAGAAAAAAGACCAGACAGAAAGTCTGAAGGCCATCATCATTGTCTGACAAAATTGATGCCATACACAAAACAGGGTGTCCCTCAAGGACTGGAGAAGTAAGAAGGGAATTTGGTGATCTAAGGCCCAAGAGGGATGCTTAGGACCTTAGGAGGGTCAAGATTTCAAGAAGGGAAATTGGTAATCTAGGCCCAAGGCCCAAGACTCTCAAGAGGGAGAGTAGATAAGGGTTAACTTTTACACTACATATAAGTATAGAAATAGAAAGTCAGGTACGTGCCCAACATATCAGATGAGGCTGGGAGATGCCTTGCCGATACCGGTGTGAGAATTTATACTATAAAGAATAATCCAAACATGTCCAAGGCTGGGCAGTAAGGGCAAAAAAAGTCCCTGGGAAAAATCTTATAGGGGAATCTAAGATAAGAGATGTAAGTTCATGTTGAGAAACAAGAAGTTCTCATCGGCCGAGATTCGAAACCGCCTTTTCTTCCTTCTAAATTTCTAAAACAAGTGTTAAAACATCGATGTTCGATGTTTCCATCGAAAGAAAAACATCGATGTTGACATTGATGTTTTTGTTCCGATGTATCGATGTTTTCAAAACATCGATGTCGATGTCCCAACCCTAGTTCAAAGGATGTGGTGCCATGTCCGTTTCCTTTCGACTTCGTAACCTCTTCCATATCCACACTAGTGACTAGTCAGTACTATCTGGTGCACCAATATGCACCATGGTAGGAATATGGCATAAGTGGTTCTTTTGAAACCATTTGCCAAAACCATATATGTCAGCCGAAAGCAATCGCCCTAGGGCTGATTGAGAGGCTGACGAAAAATGACAATAGGTCAATAGGACTTAATTTGTGGCCAAATTACAGGCTCGTTTTCTCCAAAAGAGTATACTGCTCTTCCAGTAGGTATACCAATCAAGCATATGAACAGTAGGTACACCAAATTCTAATCTATTCTACTGGTTCCTTGAGGAAGTGAAGAGGTTCATACTTTCATAGTGTTCTGTTTACTTTCGGCAAAACAGGCTCAAGTCATTCGCTTCTCATAATTACACCACTCTAACAGATCCTTATCAGTTGTACCTTACGTAAATAAGAGCATAGCACAATATGGGAACCATTAAATCAGCAATAGAAGATCTACAAAACTGAACTTTAAACTTCAGGTACTGAACTAAGAGCACGCGTCTGGATAGCCTGAAGACGCGGGTTCGAATCTCGGAAAAGGCAAGGAAAGCATCTTGCCAGACTCCTATCGGATATGACTAGTTAGGTGGTCTCATTAAGTACTCTATTACATCCCATCAAATAATGGATCAGTTCAACTTTACATCAACAGCACAGTAGAAACATTACATACAAGTCACATATTTCAACAGAATCACAACCGGGACAGCTATCCAAAGCGTGGGAGAACATGGGAGAATGAAAACCATCATAACATAATACATATCAAAACCTGTAATAATACCACTACCCATAATACGTATACCCTGCTTATTATGGGTAGTACATCGTCTCCAAACTCCAAATTAATTCCCACTCTCGCGTACGACAATGTACCATTACCTAGCATTAGTTTGTACGATATCATTAGTGTCTCAATACGATAATGAACGCAGGGTGATTAAAATCGCACGCGACGCTAATTTTTTGGCAGTTCGTCCCGGCAGAAGGGGTGGCGAATTACTTCTTTTTGGTCAGAAATCAGACAGAATGGAAGAAAGTATATTCTGTCCATCTTTCACGCTTCAGGCAAGCCACTGAGAGGGGATTTGAGGGAGAAGAAAGAGAAAGACGGGTAAGGATGAGGAGGAAGAGAAGGAGAAAGAGGAGGGAAAGGAGAAGGATAACAACATCAAGAAGGAGGGGAGGGAGGTGGTTTCTTTCAAACATCTTCATCAGAACATAATCTCTGGTAGTCTAGTCAAGTGCCCATTTGAAAGCATTTCTCTCAGATTTTACCATCGACTCCCTGTTCAGAGGATCATGAGTTCGAATCTTTTAATAGAACCACAAAATTCAATGTGTCCACCCACGAAGGTTATTGGTACCACCCAGAATAATCAAACTATTATATCATTAATGTGGTGTATTGTGTTAATTCATGGCAAATACGAATAATACTTTAATAGAACCACAAAATTCAATGTGTCCACCCACGAAGGTTATTGGTACCACCCAGAATAATCAAACTATTATATCATTAATGTGGGGTATTGTGTTAATTCATGGCAAATACGAATAATATCATTACTCATCAAGTGCACACATGCAATGTTTTGGCAAGGTCTCATACACATGAACAGGGTGTCTCATATTACTTCGATACATGGTATGAAATATTCTTTGCATCACCCTATATAAAACGTAAACCAATGTCAAAAAAAAAGAAAAAAATTCAGTTCAAAGATTTACAAAGTCATTTTTCATCAAATACTGCAGATCGCCCGGATTTTCCAGCTCAGTTAGGAACCAGCTCAACTCCATACACAAAAAGCCCACTCTGAGGCTTAGGTGTAGGTGTAGGGGCAAAGAGCCCTAAAAATGGGCTTAAGCTTATATGAATCTACGAATCTCATCAAACACAGAAACTCCTACAAACACTCCATTCTTGAGATTCGAACCCCTGAATATCACATTGTAAGACCTCATTCACCGGGATCAGGGTACTTTTTAGGAGACTCACATACATACCCAATTACCGGGGTATTTTTAGGATATTGCCTACTACATTTAGGGAACCCTAACACGGATTAGTACGATTTTGATGAAATTTGACAGTCTCTTCCAGGCAGCCCTATTTTAATACATTAATTATGGAAATTGGCTGCCTACAATGCGGACCCGATTGGGCTTTTGTGGGGGCCCGGAGCGGTTCTGAGTCAGGTCTACAAATTTATTGAACTCTATAGCTCTATCCATCGCCATATCTATAGCTCTCCACACTTATTTCAGGATGAGGGCTTTCCCCGATTACATCAGGTACTTGACAAATGACATTACTGATGTCTGAGCTGTCTATCTCAGACTTTAGCTGATACCAAACACTCGTCAGTGGCGTAGGTATATGTTTATACTTTTTCGGGGGGTATTTTTAGGATATTGCCTACTACATTTAGGGAACCCTAACACGGATTAGTACGATTTTGATGAAATTTGACAGTTTCTTCCAGGCAGCCCTATTTTAATACATATAATTATGGAAATTGGCTGCCTACAATGCGGACCCGATTGGGCTTTTGTGGGGGCCCGGAGCGGTCCTGAGTCAGGTCTACAAATTTATTGAACTCTATAGCGTATAGCTCTATCCATCGCCATATCTATAGCATCATTACTCATCAAGTGCACACATGCAATGTTTTGGCAAGGTCTCATACACATGAACAGGGTGTCTCATATTACTTCGATACATGGTGTGAAATATTCTTTGGATCACCCTATATAAAACGTAAACCAATGTAAAAAAAAAGAAATTCAGTTCAAAGATTTACAAAGTCATTTTTCATCAAACACTGCAGATCGCCCGGATTTTCGAGCTCAGTTAGGAACCAGCTCAACTCCATACACAAAAAGCCCACTCTGAGGCTTAGGTGTAGGGGCAAAGAGCCCTAAAAATGGGCTTAAGCTTATATGAATCTACGAATCTCATCAAACACAGAAACTCCCACAAACAGTCCATTCTTGAGATTCGAACCCCTGAACATCACATTGTAAGACCTCATTCACCGGGATCAGGGTACTTTTTAGGAGACTCACATACCCACACTAGCTCCCTTTTTTTCCTACTTCCAAGATTTCATCAATTTTTTCACTTTTTCTAAACAAAATTCAAGTTTTCTATTCCAAAATGTATAATGTTACCGCACTGAAAAGTGCTCAAAAGTTTGAGGTGGGTGGTAAAAAAGGTGGTTTTTTCGTTTTGTTTGATACGCTGGGTTAGATGAGAAGTGGGTGGGATTGGAGGGTAGGGAGAGAAGAGAGGGGAGATTATAATCTATTTTGTATTATGTAATTTTATGTACAAATATAATAAATAAAGCACATTTTAATACTAATACTAATACTAATACTAATTTTAACGTTATCGATTGTAGGTACCTACATGATGAAAGCTGAAAAAATGCTGCGTACAGCATTTTTTTGTCACCCTGTACTAGATGTATACCTTCAAACTAGGATAAGTATATAAAGTACATAGTTCTAGCTCAGGTAGCTCAGGGACGCAACTCGGATGATAAATTTCAGAAATGGGACCCAAATCGGACGGACGCAACTCGGATATCACAGTCGGGACTCAAGTCAGATCCCCCCGAAAGGAGAAGAAGAAGAAGCTCAACAAAAAAAAGAAGAAGAAAAGACTTTCAAATGTATATTCTATGTAGACGCTATACGTTTGTGTGTTTACGTATAACTTTGGGCGAGGGGATGGGTGGAAAATGTAAAAGTTTTCTGGAAAATGAAGGAAAGGAGTTATGGGTGAAGGGGAGTGCAAAAGTTGTGTGAGGAGGAAGGGGTATTTGGGGATCCTTTTTATTACCCAGGAGACAGAACTTTCGGGATTAATGTGGGGAAGAACCATGCCAATGAGTGACCCAATGTTAAACCAAAGTTAAACACAATAGCAATAAGATATGTCTATCAATTACTAAAACATACCAAGAGAAAGAGACATTGGGGCATTGGACATTGAAGGAGTAGACCTCGGTTTTAATTCTGGCCCATTATCTTCCGAGCAGGAATTGAAGAAATGGTCAAGTAATATCAGAAACAAGCGATTTTGCCTAGTTCTCAAAAGAATTCACTAACTACCTATGGCCCATTGGCCCAATCATATATGTCAAGTTTATAAAGAAGGAAAAACAAAGAACAAAAATTGGGGGGAAAATTCGGGAGGAGCAGGAATTTTCCGAAAGAATGGAGAGACTAAAAGGGACGTAATAAATGTATAGAAAAAGAACAGAGTGCAAAATATATTAGACGAAGAAGGAAGAGGTGGAAATGATTATACAACGCGGTGGTCTGTCTCTCTCTCTCTCTCCCCCCCTTTCTCTTTCTATCTCTTTTCTCTTTTTCTCCCTCCCTTCCATTCTCTTTCTCTGTCTCTTTCCATTTCCCTTCTCCTCTGTTTCAATCTCTTCTCCTCGCCTCTCTTTTTCTTTCTCTCTCTCTCTCCATCGTCTGACCTCCTCACACCCACAACAATCTTCTCTCCTTGTCCTACACCATTTGCAGTGTTCAAAGAGACTATACATTATTAACAAGACAGAGTGAGAAAGGAAAGAGAGAGGGGGGGAGGGAGTGAAAGGAGGGAGAGATAGAGGGTGGCAGAGAACGTGAAAAAGAAGGAAAGGGATGAAAGAGGAGAGAGAGAGAGAGAGAGAGAGAGATAAGGAGATGAAAGAGAACGAAAGGGATGCAAAAAGAGAAAGAGAGAGAGAGAGAGCATGAAGAAAGTACCTAAATATAGAGAACAGAGGCTCAAAGAGAGATAGCATCATCATAGATCCAGGTCCACTAGACATTTGCTTGGAAAAATTTCAGATTTTCTATGACTAGGTTACAGTAGGTATAATGAGTATTTTTCTCTCACAGTAGGTATAATAAGTACTTTTCTTCTTCATCCTCTAGATTTTCCCTGTGTTGCCTACTTTGTTTTTCTAATTCCCAGCAACGTAAGTTTAGACCCAGGTACTAGAACATCACAACTCTTGCTCGATTTATACCCGGACAATTTCTCACCCAACAACAGTATGATATAACTTTTTATTCTATAATGGGCCTATAGGAACAAACTTTGAACATGAACGCTATTGCTATTATTTTTGTAGGTATACCTACTTGTCTTTTGCGTTTAACCTAACCCTATAATAACATTGGTCACTGCTCAAATTCTGAAAGATCTTACTAACAGCAAAGTAAAAGAGAGGAAGAATATTCTATTGATTAGTGCGGGAACAATCTCCAGGAGATGTTTCGGAGTAATTTGTGTGGTGGAAACTGAAGGATAAATACACAAAAACAACACAGATGAGGGGCTGTAGGGTTAAAAAAAGGTGACGAAAAACGTACGCCTTACACCTTGAAAATTGCGTTGAACATGAGGATCATTCTTACCTTAGGGTACATATTTATAATTACTTAAAGCCAATAAATTAGAAACCCATAGGACGCCCAGCAATAAAAAAGGAGCCAAATTTCTCTATACTAAAAGAAAATGTTGAAGTTAGATTTCCATGTCCAATTTTTATCTTCGAAAAAATCAACCGTAGTTCAATAGGTGAGGCAAATTTGAGAGGCTTCATATGACCATAGTGCCCGTACCCTATTGTACGAGTATCAAAAAATTTCCAATTTTGTTGAGATACATACTTGAGTAATAGGATACCTACCTACCGTTTCTTCAGTATACCAGTGGACAAGGTATTTCAAGTTCCCTTTTCGCCTGTATCGTTTAAATGACATTTTCTCTAGTTTACTATTTTCGATAGCATCAAAAGTTCGAGCGCATTTTGCTTTAACTGCAAGACCCCAGATAGTTGGGTTGGAGCTGGAAAATAGCTTGTTTAACTAGTCACATGCTTTAGATTACTCTACTATCTAGAAGAAAATGCTAACAGCGACATTAAAATTCAGTAGGGACTTTTCAGTCCTATTCGGGCAGGCTAAACAAGGTATATTTCATATTTCTCTTCTATTCTCTTATTCAAACATTGATTGCTCTATCTCCAACCCCAACACCTAGAAAGCTGAAATTCGGTAAGAATATTCCTAATAATAATAGGTATTGAATTTTGCCCATTTTCTAGTGTCGAATCAGAGAGAATTTTTCCGAAATCTAAACCGATCTCGAGTTATGATCAATTTTTCGTAGCAAAGCAACCTGCTCTAATGTTGATAGTTGATAAACAGGGTGTAAATCAGGACTAAGCTGATCGTATTAAGAACTTTTGTGGACTCTGTAGAGGACTTTCATCTCTTCGATATGATCCTGTATCAACATAATATATATTAATTTTTTTTTTATCGCTTCAGTATACCTCTAACAGCGACATTAAAATTCAGTAGGGACTTTTCAGTCCTATTCGGGCAGGCTAAACAAGGTATATTTCATATTTCTCTTCTATTCTTCTACTTGTGTTTGTCGATATCTTATTCAAACATTGATTGCTCTATCTCCAACCCCAACACCTAGAAAGCTGAAATTTGGTAAGAATATTCCTAACAATAATAGGTATTGAATTTTTGCCCATTTTCTAGTGCCGAATCAGAGAGAATTTTGCCGAAATCTAAACCGATCTCGAGTTATGATCAATTTTTCGTAGCAAAGCAACCTGCTCTAATGTTGATAGTTGATGAACAGGGTGTCAATCAGGACTAAGCTGATCGTATTAAGAACTTTTGAGGACTCTGTAGAGGACTTTCATCTCTTCGATATGATCCTGTATCAACATAATGTATATTAATTTTTTTTTATCGCTTCAGTATACCTATTTAAAAGAAGCGCGCTCTCTCTCTCTCTCTCTCTCTCTCTATCGCGCGCTCACTTTAGCTTCTTTTTCTACAGAAACCTGTTTTCTCTCTTCATCAAGCTCAAAATCCATACCTATTATTGTATTGTACGTAATGATGTTGGGTACTTTTTATTTACTTTTTTCAAATCATTATAAACAGACCAATAGATATGTACTATGGTATTATAAACCATTTGAACTTTGGTTTCATGCAGCTTTGCTGATAAATCGACAGCACGTTATAGATGGCCCGGCATAACGGTGGCGTTATGGTCAAGGCGATAGCTCACTAATCTGTTTATAAACCTAGTTAGCTTAGAATCTTAGCAGGTAGCGCGCCTACCTTATATGCGCTAGGTCACAGGTTCCGTTCCCACCCGGGGCGGATTTTATCCTAAACATATAAGGTTCGTTCTCGGAACAGCTGGCTTTCTTCTTTCCTGTCTTCGTTCTCTCTTCACTTTCGGGATGGAGAAGGATAAGGAATGAGGAGGAGGAGAATGGGAGAAGGATAAGAAATGAAGAGAAGAAGAAGCAGGATGTGGAAGAAGCATCCAAACAGCGGATAGTAAAAGAAAAAAGACCAGACAGAAAGTCTGAAGGCCATCATCATTGTCTGACGAAATTGATGCCATACACAAAACAGGGTGTCCCACAAGGACTGGAGAAGTTCAAAGGATGTGGTGCCATGTCCGTTTCCTTTCGACTTCGTAACCTCTTCCATATCCACACTAGTGACTAGTCAGTACTATCTGGTGCACCAATATGCACCATGGTAGGAATATGGGATAGGTGGTTCTTTTGAAACCATTTGCCAAAACCATATATGTCAGCCCAAAGCAACCGCCCTAGGGTTGATTGAGAGGCTGACGAAAAATGACAATAGGTCAATAGGACTTAATTTGTGGCCAAATTACAGGCTCGTTTTCTCCAAAAGAGTATACTGCTCTTCCAGTAGGTATACCAATCAAGCATATGAACAGTAGGTACACCAAATTCTAATCTATTCTACTGGTTCCTTGAGGAAGTGAAGAGGTTCATACTTTTTAGTTTCCTCTGTCATATCTCTTTCACGAAAAAGCTGTGACAAGTACCTACACGCCGAAAAGGAGCTACTAACTTTTTATGTCAGAAGGTTTTAAACCCAAGGCCTCTAGGTTAAGAGTCCTACGATCTTCTACCACTGAGGAATTCGGACTCATAGGTATTGGGCTATTTAAGCTGTGATGTTAAAGTATTTCTCGTATTTTCTTGTAGATAAAACAATGCCACTGATGGAAGAAATTAAAGAAATTTTCTATTGTATTTTTACTCATTTTTTTCCCGGAGGGTCACAGCGCTTGCAAAAATATGACTCAAAAGTGGGCGCATTTTTCACAGCCTTCTTGGATTAATGCAGTGGTTAGATCGTTGGGTTCTTAGCTTATTTTATTAGTACAGACTTTTTTTTAAGATAAGTGAGTGTTTCACCGCCATTCCTCTTTCAATGAAACTAGAATCAACAGACGATACTATTCACCAACTAAAGGAAAGGTTTTCAAGTGAAAATCTAGACCGCATTTCGTTCGTTCAGTCCCCAGCATAATTATTAGTATTTAACATTCTTTCTTTTTTTCCGAGGTGATATTATTACACGTAACAATGGAAGGGGTGGGTAGCTGGGGGTGGGTGACCCTTTTGAGGTGGGTGGTTTTTTTTCGGATTGAGGAGGGTAGGGGAGAGAAATGGGAAACATTAAGGAAGGGGGGATAAAAGAGAGGAAGGAAGGGGAAAGGGACAGCGAGGGATAGAGAGGGAGAGAATAGAGTAGCGAGAGAGGGGAGAGAATGGGGTAGCGAGAGAGGGGAGGGTAGGAAGTGTGCTACATTGGCAGGTACTTCGCAGGCCACATATACAAGGGAGCAGGCCCATATCCAGGATTTTCTTGAGGGGATGGGGGTGGATGCTCCATTTTTGGAGTCCAGTCCATAATAAAAGAGCAAAAGGGGACTTATCTTGAAAGTTTCGCGGGCCGCTAGTTGGTCCTTCTCTCTCTCCTTCTCTCTTTTCCTTTTCCCTCTCTCTTTCTCTCTATACGTATTTCTTTCTTAATTAATATAGTAGTTAGGTACATAGGGGTGGAGTCCCATATTATTTTCATCCCTAGGGAGTAAAAATACATGTGGTAGGTATATATTACTGTATGTAGGTATATACATGACGTAGGTATATATTACTGTATGTAGGTATATACATGACGTAGGTATATATTACTGTATGTAGGTATATACATGTGGTAGGTATATATTACTGTATGTAGGTATATACATGACGTAGGTATATATTACTGTGTGTAGGTATATACATGACGTAGGTATATATTACTGTATGTAGGTATATACATGACGTAGGTATAGGTATATTACTGTATGTAGGTATACATATATTATGTATTATTGTAGGTACATAGGAAGGGTAGGTATGTAGGTAGGTATATAGGGATGTATGTATTATTGTAGGTACATAGGAAGGGTAGGTATGTAGGTAGGTATATAGGGATGTATGTATTATTGTAGGTACATAGGAAGGGTAGGTATGTAGGTAGGTATATAGGGATGTATGTATTATTGTAGGTACATAGGAAGGGTAGGTATGTAGGTAGGTATATAGGGATGTATGTATTATTGTAGGTACATAGGAAGGGTAGGTATGTAGGTAGGTATATAGGGATGTATGTATTATTGTAGGTACATAGGAAGGGTAGGTATGTAGGTAGGTATATAGGGATGTATGTATTATTGTAGGTACATAGGAAGGGTAGGTATGTAGGTAGGTATATAGGGATGTATGTATTATTGTAGGTACATAGGAAGGGTAGGTATGTAGGTAGGTATATAGGGATGTATGTATTATTGTAGGTACATAGGAAGGGTAGGTATGTAGGTAGGTATATAGGGATGTATGTATTATTGTAGGTACATAGGAAGGGTAGGTATGTAGGTAGGTATATAGGGATGTATGTATTATTGTAGGTACATAGGAAGGGTAGGTATGTAGGTAGGTATATAGGGATGTATGTATTATTGTAGGTACATAGGAAGGGTAGGTATGTAGGTAGGTATATAGGGATGTATGTATTATTGTAGGTACATAGGAAGGGTAGGTATGTAGGTAGGTATATAGGGATGTATGTATTATTGTAGGTACATAGGAAGGGTAGGTATGTAGGTAGGTATATAGGGATGTATGTATTATTGTAGGTACATAGGAAGGGTAGGTATGTAGGTAGGTATATAGGGATGTATGTATTATTGTAGGTACATAGGAAGGGTAGGTATGTAGGTAGGTATATAGGGATGTATGTATTATTGTAGGTACATAGGAAGGGTAGGTATGTAGGTAGGTATATAGGGATGTATGTATTATTGTAGGTACATAGGAAGGGTAGGTATGTAGGTAGGTATATAGGGATGTATGTATTATTGTAGGTACATAGGAAGGGTAGGTATGTAGGTAGGTATATAGGGATGTATGTATTATTGTAGGTACATAGGAAGGGTAGGTATGTAGGTAGGTATATAGGGATGTATGTATTATTGTAGGTACATAGGAAGGGTAGGTATGTAGGTAGGTATATAGGGATGTATGTATTATTGTAGGTACATAGGAAGGGTAGGTATGTAGGTAGGTATATAGGGATGTATGTATTATTGTAGGTACATAGGAAGGGTAGGTATGTAGGTAGGTATATAGGGATGTATGTATTATTGTAGGTACATAGGAAGGGTAGGTATGTAGGTAGGTATATAGGGATGTATGTATTATTGTAGGTACATAGGAAGGGTAGGTATGTAGGTAGGTATATAGGGATGTATGTATTATTGTAGGTACATAGGAAGGGTAGGTATGTAGGTAGGTATATAGGGATGTATGTATTATTGTAGGTACATAGGAAGGGTAGGTATGTAGGTAGGTATATAGGGATGTATGTATTATTGTAGGTACATAGGAAGGGTAGGTATGTAGGTAGGTATATAGGGATGTATGTATTATTGTAGGTACATAGGAAGGGTAGGTATGTAGGTAGGTATATAGGGATGTATGTATTATTGTAGGTACATAGGAAGGGTAGGTATGTAGGTAGGTATATAGGGATGTATGTATTATTGTAGGTACATAGGAAGGGTAGGTATGTAGGTAGGTATATAGGGATGTATGTATTATTGTAGGTACATAGGAAGGGTAGGTATGTAGGTAGGTATATAGGGATGTATGTATTATTGTAGGTACATAGGAAGGGTAGGTATGTAGGTAGGTATATAGGGATGTATGTATTATTGTAGGTACATAGGAAGGGTAGGTATGTAGGTAGGTATATAGGGATGTATGTATTATTGTAGGTACATAGGAAGGGTAGGTATGTAGGTAGGTATATAGGGATGTATGTATTATTGTAGGTACATAGGAAGGGTAGGTATGTAGGTAGGTATATAGGGATGTATGTATTATTGTAGGTACATAGGAAGGGTAGGTATGTAGGTAGGTATATAGGGATGTATGTATTATTGTAGGTACATAGGAAGGGTAGGTATGTAGGTAGGTATATAGGGATGTATGTATTATTGTAGGTACATAGGAAGGGTAGGTCAAACCCCTTTAAAAAAAAAAAAAAAAAAAAAAGATTCAAATTGCCCAAATTTTCATATAAGAAAACCAATATACCTACCTACATACATATATTTTGATTGGTTGATTGATCGATTGATAACTTACCTCCTTTCCCCTCCTTTATAAATATATACCTAAATAATCATGTGCATCTTCTATCGGTGTGAATTCATTTGATAATGGCTTGGGATTCGAACCCCCGCTCTTCTGCTTACCAAGCTAGGTGAGGCTTAAATTGTATGAACGCCGTATAATTAACAAAGTATGCAATGTGTAATACAATAAAGATTCCTATGATTATTTTATTTGAACTAAGGAAGTGAGATCTACCTAATTGGACGATTTTCCGTTTAGCTTGCCTCTCAAGTTGTGTCCAAACATTAAAATGTCCAATTGCTATTAATTAGATTCATTAAAATGTCCAATTATTAAAATAAGGTAAGCCATTAAAATGTCCAAAGTTAGAATTTACGTCAAACTTTTGCTAAGTAGGTATGAGTTGGCAGGAATCAATTCATATGAGTTGGTAAAATTTTCAAAGTTCTGGGAATTAAATTTGAAGTCCTGAGAATCGTGTGAAATTTCAAAATAGGTAGGTACCCTATGACGTATAATCTTGCTATGACAAAATAAGCATGATCCTATGCAATACAATTCGAAACTACAGCGATAATCACCAAAATTTAGACTTCACTTCGTACGTTCACATAACTTGACACTTACCTACAATGTAGACACTTAAACACCCCGTATATAGACACCTACTATAGACACCCCGTATATAGGCACCTACTATAGACACCCCGTATATAGGCACCTACTATAGACACCCCGTATATAGGCACCTACTATAGACACCCCGTATATAGGCACCTACTATAGACACCCCGTATATAGGCACCTACTATAGACACCCCGTATATAGGCACCTACTATAGACACCCCGTATATAGGCACCTACTATAGACACCCCGTATATAGACACCTACTATAGACACACTGTATACTAGACCGCCATGGGGATATAAAATGAAATTCGCCCCAGACACACAACAGTACACAATAGTCATAAAATTTTCAAAATTACAAAATTACAGCGAAATTTCAAAATTACATGTTTTCTACCGCAGCTTTTTCAAAGTCATTTATAGGAGGTCTTTTTCTAAACACCCAACCAACCATTCATCCCCTTCTCCCTCCTCCAATTTGGGCCTTTTCCTGCCCTACACTAGATTTGCATAGCCTTTGACGACACTTCCTAAAATGAAGCACAGGACAATAGATCTACAGAGGTCGCAGTGTTAATTGCATACTCTCTTGGGAGAGGAGCAACCAGTCCCATAATAAATAAATAAATAAATAATATGAGTTGGTAAAATTTCCAAAGTTCTAGGAATTAAATTTGAAGTCCTGAGAATCGTGTGAAATTTCAAAATAGGTAGGTACCCTATGATGTATAATCTTGCTATGACAAAATAAGCATCATCCTATGCAATACAATTCGAAACTACAGCGATAATCACCAAAGTTTAGACTTCACTTCGTACGTTCACATAACTTGACACTTACAATGTAGACACTTAAACACTAACTTTCTGCAACATATAATTCACAATAATCATAATGCACATTGCTCATTGTACACACCTACCCAGGTGCATTTTATGTACAGAGTTGCTTTTTTATGTTCAATAGTGTAAGTACTTGGGTTGTAAGTACCTAGCATCTACAATAGGAGGAGGGGCAACCCTTGAGGAAGAATTTAAGTGTCAAACACTACTATGAACATTGGTTATTTGTCTTACTTTTACTTAGGTACCACTAGTACCACAGTATTTATGCAAGTATGTAGGTCCCTACTTGAAATGTGTTTGTTCTAAATTAAATTACACCAATTTCCCAAAATGATTTACAAAATACCAAGAGGTATTGACCAAGATGTGTTATCGTTGGACTGTAGACTTGGGTTTACTGCTATGTGGTCCAATCGTACATACCTTGTTTAATTCTTCTATCCTCCTGATTTGGTAGGGCTGGTTTGAGGATGTCTCAAAGTAGACATAGTCTGGAAAAAACACAAAATTAGTGAGATTAATATATCAAGTTTTACCTTTTATTTTGAGGCTACTTTAAGTAAATGGTTGAATTGTTCAACACACACTAAAACAATGAATTTCTAACTGAGATAGATTTAGGAACTCATAACCAATGAGGTACTTGGATACATTTGAGTGATTCAGGCTCAAGCACTTTTACCCATACGGCTTTATGGGTTCTGGGTTAGTTAAATTTGTATGTTGTGACTGCATATTTGCAAATATCTTTAGGTTAGCTATTTCATCTTGAGGCCTAACATTTTTGACAACAAACTTGAAGTACTTCTCAGGTTAGTCTACTTCCCAAGAGCAAAACTACAAATAGGTTACCTATAGTTACATTTTTGACAACAAACTTGAAGTACTTCTCAGGTTAGTCTACTTCCCAAGAGCAAAACTACAAATAGGTTACCTATAGTTATTTTTTTGTAATATTGGTACCTACTTATCTACCTAGGTACTAAATTCTCAATACATTTATTAAAGATTGTAAACAATATATCTTTTACTTAAGTGATCTACTTAATGTAATTAGTTACAACAATAGTGATGAAGATTTCAGAAAATAGAATGTTTTCAAAATCTACAATTCTAATCTAATAATTAGGAATCTACCTAGGTACTAAATTCTCAATACATTTATTAAAGATTGTAAACAATATATCTTTTACTTAAGTGATCTACTTAATGTAATTAGGTACAACAATAGTGATGAAGATTTCAGAAAATAGAATGTTTTCAAAACCTACAATTCTAATAATTAGGATTGTCAAGTGACCTCTACAAAAACAATTAGATGGAATTGAGGTAAGAACCTAACTTCCTTGATCCCAAGATTTACCATCTTGTACTGCGACACCTGTCGTTACTATTTGACCATGTGATCAGTCCTCTTATAGTTCACTGTAGTCTTTAGCTTTACCAACTAGAACAGCAGTCCCCAACCTTTCCATGCACGCGCAGAATACAAGATGACGCGAGTATAACCCTGTCAATTTCAAAATTTCTTCGAATCACCAACGTTGGTAGAAACTATTAGGTAGATTTACCTAGCTTGTTCAGTGGTAATCAAACATCTGAATAGGTACAACTTTAGGAATGATTTTGGTACGGTCATAAGAAATAATGAATTCAAGTTGAATTAGGATTGTCAAGTGACCTCTACAAAAACAATTAGATGGAATTGAGGTAAGAACCTAACTTCCTTGATCCCAAGATTTACCTAGCTTGTTCAGTGGTACCTAATCAAACATCTGAATAGGTACAACTTTAGGAATGATTTTGGTACGGTCATAAGAAATAATGAATTCAGGAGAATGAGCAAGTATTGATCAACATACTGGGACAAAAGTCATTCTAAATTCACCATTATCAGATAGGCAAAAGGATTAAAACGAAATTATGGGAAAAGTAAAAGGGAAGGTAAACAAACCAACAAATTTTGTTTTCTGTTGAAATAAAATTCATAGGTTCCATGACCATACCAGTGGATCTGGGTTGGATAAAATTCACTGTGAATTCATTTTATTGGACATGATTATTTTCCATTAATGTGTAAAGACATTCATTTTTAATTATTTAGACCCCTCTACCTATGTAATAACCGGCCCTATTTATTTTAAAAACTTCAATCACTTTTTTAACTTTTCTTGAAAAACCAAAACTTTGAAGATAGCTTACCCCCAACTCGGTACATGTTGGCCGTCATTTTTGATTGTTTCTTTGATTTCCACAGAAAGAATTTACATTTTCCTTGCTCATTAATTAATTAATTACCACTTGAATTTCGGAAAAACGAAAAATAAATTTGAAAAAATTCACAACTTTTTAATCCGACACCGCACTAAACACTCTATAGGCACCTACTATAGACACCCCGTATATAGGCACCTACTATAGACACCCCGTATATAGGCACCTACTATAGACACACTGTATACTAGACCGCCATGGGGATATAAAATGAAATTCGCCCCAGACACACAACAGTACACAATAGGTAGTCATAAAAATTTCAAAATTACAAAATTACAGCGAAATTTCAAAATTACATGTTTTCTACCGCAGCTTTTTTCAAAACCAGTCATTTATAGGAGGTCTTTTTTTTCCTAAAATGAAGCACAGGTTTCTTTTCCTCCTCCTTCTTCTTCTTCTCCTCATTCTCCTGCTTCTTCTTCTTCTTCTTCTTCTTCTTCTTCTTCTTCTTCTTCTTCTCCTTCTCCTTCTCCTTCTCCCTCTCCTCCTCTTTCTTCTCCTCCTTCTTCCTAAAAAAATAATCAAGACGAGAATGGGCAGTTATCTACTTCATTTTTATTTGGGAATGAAAATGAGAACTTCACCTAAACATCAACAAGTGAGGTACCATGATAAATTCCACCGAGATAAAAAGTACCTAATGGAGAACGGGCTCTAGTCTTGATTTTAAATCATTACATAAAAGTAAAATCAAAAAATCGAATCAAGAATAATAATAAACTGAATATTAAATAAAATAGGTAGGTACATAAATATATTGATTTTCCTTGACCAAGATCGAAAAATTCCCGGAGGGACGGGCCCCGCTTGTTTTTATTTAGAAATGAAAATGAGAACTTCACCTAAACATCAACAAGTTAGTAAGGTACCTACCGTGATGAATTCCGCCGAGATAAAAAGTACCTAATGTAAACTTTATTATTTCGCAGTAAAAGAGAAAAATAGAAATACAGTCAATCGTGGATAATTGAGAACTGTGTAATTTAAAATTATATTTGAAGTCTTTGAACAATGTCTTTTTATTATTATTATTCTTTTACTAATAAAATGAGAAAATTTTACCTCTTTAGTTAGTACCTACCTACCTACCTTTTCAGAAAAGAAAATTGAAGTTTAGATATTGTCTGACCAATAATACACGTTTGACTGTAATAATAACTAAAGTAGCCTCCAGCTTTTTGTACTTTTCAAAAGCTGCTTTGAGAACACAAGTAAAATGAATATAATACATGTAGGTTTAACTACTACTTTTTTTTCTTTAAAAGTAAAAAAAAAAAAAAAAAAATCTGGTGTGAACATCACACGACTTTCCTTATCCTATTGAATGATGCTTATTTGAGTGTTGTTCTATTGAAACTTTTACAATATCTCTAAACGTATAGTCAGTATCGCTGAAAACCGCCAAAAAACGGTCGAAAACGGCCAAAAAGCGGTCAAAATACCGCCAACCGCAGCACCTATCTTCACTAACCGTTTTAAGTTACATCCTTGCCACATTTGTTGACTACATACCAAATTTCAAGTCTCTAGCTCATACTGTTCCCGATATCGGTATGATTCATTATTAGGAAGACGTATGAATCTGGTGAGAGTAGAATTGGCTGATCCAGGGGACGCCCGATTGTAATAAAAGAGATGTTCATAAATTTTACAATCTTCGAGGAGGCTTCTACTATGTCCTCCCATAACGCCAAAAAGCGGCCCAAATGCCGCCAAGCGTTGCACCGATCTTAACTAAGAGTTTCGTGTCGCATCCTTGTCACATTTGACAGCTGCATGCCAAATTTCAAGTCTCTAACTCTTACCGTTCTCGAAATATTTTGTTTACAGACAGACGGACAGAAGGACAGACACACACACGGACCAATGGCTGAAACTTTTTAGGCTCTAGGGACCTCAAAACGTGTTTTGGCACTAAAAACTGACCATCGAAAATTTGACCCGATTACATTACTTTCCATTTAGTCAGCTCCCATGGCGTAGTGGTCACTGCACTCGCCTTGCACGCGGAAGACCCGGGTTCGATTCCTGGCGGGGTCAAGAAATTTGTATCATGCAAATGATTGATTCCGTGACTGTCTGTTGCGCGGCCCACTCAGCCTCGTGAGGAAAATGAGTAGCTATGAATGTAAATGCTCATAGCGACCGGTGCCAGCATGGTAGGTAAACCAAAGTTGTGACTTTCCTTCCTATAGGATAAGGAAAGTAAAAATGAAAAAAAAGTAAAAAAATGAATAGAATAGAAAGATAACTCGCGTTTCAACCATCCAAGTTCGATTGTAATAAAATAACTAAAGCAGCCTCAAGCTTTTTGCACTTTTCAAAAACCTTTTCAGAAAACACAGGTAAAATAATCAAATTAAAATAATAGATCATAACATAGCTACCTACATATACATGTAAGAGGGGGGAAAAATGGCCCCTAAGGTCTGAAATATTCAAGTTTGATTGTAATAATAATGAAAGCAGTTTGAAGCTCATTCCACTATCAAGTCCGTATCCAGGATTTTTTGAAGGGGGGGGGGGGGGGGGGGGGGATGCAAGCCTATATAAACGGCCCTGTCCACTATTGAAAAGCTGCCAGGTAAAGGTGAGTTCAGTTGTATCTAATTCACCCTTGACAAAGGATAGAGTATATATTGTTATACCGATAAAAATAATTAAAGAGGTTTATCCAAGAGGGCCGAAAGACAAATCGAGCTTTTTTGAAGAAGTTTGACCAATGGGGGCTAAAGGAAAAATCGAGTTTTGAGTAAAATAGCTTTTTCAAGAGGATTCATGTTAGAGAGAACTGTAACTGCTGAGGTCTTATCATCAATTTATTAAAGAGAAAGGGGAAGATAAGCAATAATAATATTACCCTTTAGAAAAGCCATTTTACCCAAAAAGACCCCAAGTATAGGATCAGGAACGCCGTACAATTCTCAGGTATAAAATATGCAATACTCGTTAAAGGAATAAAGTGAGCTCTGAATTTTAGGTCCTTCTCATTAAAAACCCCTCAAAAGTTATAGCGGGGTAGAAATGGAAAATAACCTTTGATATTTGGATTGATACCCCCCCCTCCAAGATTAGAAGAGGGAAGGGGGGGGTGCACTTTGAATCCAACACAAATATGCGGCAGGTTCGAAGCACTTATACCTACCTAATAATAGGTTCCTACCTACATACAGGTGAATTATTACATACAGGGTGAGTTAGGTGAACATAATTAGGTAGGGGAAGGGTGGGCAAAACGGCCAGTGCGGGCAAAATGGACTTTGCTGATATCTCCACTGTCTTGTGCTTCACTCTCACGGGACCTCTGTCAATTAGGCCGCACGCATCTGATTATTGTTTTGATTTAATTTCTGAACCCAGAGTCATTTAGTTTGCGAGTTATCAGCGATCATAGTAAATCATAGTGTCTCGATCTTATTTTGAAACGTGGATTTTTTAATCGTCAAAATTCAACGGTAAGTGTTATGCTTTATTTCTTAATTTTGTTCGATAGTAAATTTTATGAGTGTCATTTTTCAGTGCTTACCTTTTGTTTCAGTGCTTTCTATAAATCAAAAAAGTGATATTTTCTAGAAATACGAAGAACGGGCAAGATGGCCACTTTGTTAGCCGGGCAAAATGGACAGACTACTCAGAGTGTCCATTTTGCC